>NW_020956286.1:131615-176446 GCF_003031625.1 Empidonax traillii | reverse complement strand
GGAGGAGGGAGTCTGGCCCTGCTTCGGGCCGCTACTCCTCTCCCCTACATGGCTGCTACTCTAATTCCAACTGCGCCAACAACCTTCTCTTCCGTTTTCTTGAAGATGTAATTAGCAAAGGCGTTTCTGGACTTTTGATTGGTCTTTTTGTCCGGAAATTACCTGGACAAAACCATCATCAGCCCCAGGGATGGGCTGAGGGGGCAAAACCACGACACCCATTATAAGGCAACAGCTCAATTGGCCCTTATCTGGGAGAGTAATACATCTGTTAAGACTCCCTCCAAGGAATAAACTTTCACCCACAATTGCATATCCTGCATTTGTCAAACTTTTACAAACAGTCTCACTCACTCCAGACATTAAATTTATTGGAGAACACTCCCCTGAAGAGGTAGGGGAAGCAACAACAGCAGTGGGGCAAGCATTTCATGAAATAGAAGCTGGGTTTCCATCTGAGAAATATCAAGTCCAAGCTCTTAAACTTGAACCACTAAGGGATAACCTGTCCGGACCAACCCCTCCAAGACTTCTATTGTTTCTTTTTCCAGGAATGATGCCAGTGAAGATTGAATGACATGAGTCACCCCCTAGGATCGACCCCCTCAGGAGTCTAACACTTTGGTCCCTTCAGCCCCTCCAGAACCTGGACAAACCAGTTTAACCAGTTCCAAGTGGGGGACCAGCCAGCAAATTTACATGAGAAGGCTCACAGAAAACAACCAGGGAAATATGATAATCACCTTTCCTTTAGGCCCTTTTAACTTCTTGGTTACTTTTGTGGTAGACACAAGAACAGAATCAACACTCGATGGATTGTTCCTTCTTTTTAATAAGCGATTTGTATTAGGCCAAATTTTCACTTTTCTTTTTATAGGAACCTGTCAACAGGTAAGATTGAGATGCACGGAACCAATGGAACTTTTAATTGCCACCATAATTGTCTGTATTATCAGTTTAATAATTTCTGTGGGTTTTTTCTGTTTTGATTGTGAACAACTTGTTGGGAGACCAAATATTCATAGGATTATGCAAATGTCCTAGTGACAGGGGCTGGGACCAGTTTATCACTATGTGGGTATATGTTGGAGGATGCAGCAAGGCTGTGGTGCCTAGCATCATGGAAAAGAATGTAAAAAAGAGGTGAACATCCAATCCTATGTGAAGGTTAGTGGTAAACTATAGATAACAGAGCTAAGAATAGTGTTAGTATGTAAGATTCTACAGGAGTGTGTGAGTGCAGTGGTGTGAGAACAAGATGTAATATTCTGGATGAAAGAATAAAAACTGAATTTAGACCATCATCAAGAAGTGCTCAGTTTTATTATTTTGGTCGTCCTCCTATTTAATACAACAGGTATAACCAAAACTGTGTATTTTACAACCTCTATGTCATTTCTGATGGAATGTCAATAATGGATCATTTGCAACAGCTGCCTAGGGCACACCTGACACCTCAGGCTACAAGCTTCGTGTTAAAGAACTCTTCAAGGAGTGTTTCTTTGTCTTCATACTAATGACTCAGCCATGATAACTCCCCTCCAGGGAGGCATTAACACCTTCACATCCAGCCTGAAGGATCATCTCTGCTAATGGACCATACTGGACTGGCATAATAGGCAGCTGCAACACATAGACCATCAAAGACTCCAAAAATATCCCATGACTCACAGAGTTAAATCACCCATTGTGAAACTCCCCCATCCTGGGGGAGGTACTGGGCATTCCCACCCGAACCTGAGCATATATAATCTTGGGGTTTTAGGACTTCTGGCAGGAAGTTCTGGAGGACCAGAACTCCAACAGGGCTACAACTGCCACTCTTGACAAGACTACAATCATTACTTCAACAGAACTGCGACCATCATCTGGACCAACAGGTTTTCTTTTCCTTTTACGTTTCACCCAGGGGGACCACATGGTGCTCAGCATAGGGGCTAACAAACATCATTCTGTTCTTGTCCCAGGGTACTGGGTTATACATCTGTCTTTGGGGGTTAAAAATCAGTTTTCTCTGTATCATTGCATTTAGTGTAATCTTTTTGGTAAATTGTAACTCTGACTTGTAATCTCTCTTGAGTTGGGTTCATTTCTCCTGCCGGTTTACTTTTAAACCAGCACAATAGACTATGCAAATCCAATGCAGACAGTAGCCTGAAATAGCTGCAATACCCAGAGCCTTACTGGAAACCAACAGCACAGTGTGCTAATGAGCAAAGAGGTGAGATCTGAACAGTAGGATAAATGGTACAGGTTGGAGTGGTTGTTGCAGCTGTAAGAGAGGACCAGTGAGTATCAGTGGAAAAAACTGATACATCAGTACCCTGTTTAACAATCTGTGGAAAATTCACTGTTCTGAGAGACAGGTGGAGCTTACTGCAACCTCCATAGGTTTGACGTTTCAAGGCACTGTTCATCACTTATAAAAAATGGAATTTCCCATTTAGAGATGTGGGTGAAATTAAATGTTATTTTCTGATGTTGCATTCGGATTGTAAAAAGAAAAAGTATAAAAGCCTGACAAAGACTGAGATGCGATCTCCCATGAGATCTGAAACTGGTTTTTGATTCTCTAGACACTCTAGACTATGTCAATCCAGGAAAAACATATTTGAAAACTATCCTATGTTCCTTTTCCAGAACTGGACTTGGTTTTCTGCTGAAGTGGTTTGAATTAGACTCTCAGGCAACGCATATCTCAACCCTTAAATTCTGAGCGTGAAGCACATAATCAGAAACTCCTGAACTGAACCAGGATAACATTCCATCCTGGGGCACTGGCAGAAAAAAATGGTTGAATTTGTGAGTTTGGAGCTTCCTGACTCCATATGAACAGAAAAAAAGGTTGAAGTTTGGAATTTTTAATCTAAGGATGAAGTATGTGGATTAAAGAGCAAGATAAAGATTGAGAAATAGACCCTTGTTTAAATGATATATAAAAAGCCAACGTGATCCCACATCCACGTGTCCTGTACACTTTGATATTTTGCAGGCAACAGGAGTTTTGTGTAAGCACCTAAAAACATAATTGCAATGTACTAAGCCACTAGGTGAACTCAGACACCAGCAGTGCTGCATCATTTTGAGAACAGCCTATGCCCATACTTTAGGCTGGGGTTCTAATAGAATGTCTGGAGAGGGTGTATGGGCTACAGTGTTGCCTAAAATTGGCTCTTGAAAGAAACCTATGACTCGATTTGTGAGTTTTAGGAGGCAGGAATCCTTTAATTATGATTCCAGCACCCCACGTGCTCTGGGCCAAAGTTTGCCAAACTGCACACAGAGGTATCTTCACTACAGCTTATATGTCAGCATTACATGATTATTCAATTTTTCCCCTTCATGCCTGGTACATATTCATGACATTTCCCAACACTTATTAGCATATATACGTATCCTTATAAGGTCTCTGAGGGGCTTCACCAAGGGTCTGTAGTGGTCTTCCCTGTCTCGAGCCCCCAAAGTTCTAAGTGACTGCCTTATGACCTTCTTTAAGACAATACCTCTGGTTATACATCAACCTGGCATTTTCTGCTCGGCTGCTTCAGCTCCCTTTTTCATTGTTTCCTCACCTTCCCTGGCTGGTTTCTTAAAACTGAGGCATAGTAATTTTCTATGGTCCATTCTGCTGCAAAAACTATTACATCTATAAACCCTGATATCAACAGGATGTCCTAGAAATGGTCTTCACACTATACCACCTTGCTCAGCCATCTTGTCATATAAGAAAAGCAACCTTTCGACTTGCATGCAACAAGCTACAACAGAAACTTCGTGACATCCAGAACAAGTGGTGGACCAATCTAGCAGAAAAAATCCAATTATGCGCAGATACAGGTGATTACAGGGGATTCTATGAGGCTCTGAAAACAGTCTACGGTCCTACACACCAGGTTCAAAGCCCTCTACTCAATGCAGATGGCCAAATGCTTCTCACAGATAAAGTTTCCATTTTGAATCGATGGTCTGAACACTTTCAGACTCTCTTCAGTACCAACTGTGTAGTTCAGGACTCAGCAATGCAGTACATTTCACAACAACCAGTGAAAACTGAACTGGATACTGCCCCCACCATGGGAGAAACTCTTAAAGCAATACAGCAGGTGAAAATTGGCAAGGTAGCTGGGGTTGATGGAATCCCACCTGAAATCTGGAAGCACGGTGGCCAAGCACTCCATGCTAAGTTTCACGAATTTGTGGTGCGCTGCTGGGAACGAGGTGAACTGCCTTCAGACCTTCGTGACACTGTCATTGTCACCTTGTACAAGAGGAAAGGAGATAAATCAGACTGCTCAAATTACCGAGGTATTACTCTGCTCTCCATTGCTGGTAAAATCCTTGCAAGAATTCTTTTGAACAAATTAATACCCACCATAGCAGAAGATCTTCTACCTGAGAGCCAATGTGGTTTCCGAGCCAACAGAGGTACCACAGACATGGTATTTGTTCTCAGACAACTGCAAGAGAAGTGTCGGGAACAGAACAAAGGACTCTATGTTACCTTTGTTGATCTCACCAAGGCTTTCGATACTGTGAGCAGAAAAGGTCTGTGGCAGATTTTAGAACGTTTAGAATGTCCTCCCAAGTTCCTCAAAATGATCATCTCGCTTCATGAGGACCAGCGTGGTCAAGTCAGATATGGCGATGCACTTTCTGAGCCCTTTCCAATAGCAAATGGTGTGAAGCAAGGCTGCATTCTCGCACCAACTTTATTCAGAATGTTCTTCAGCATGATGCTCCAAAGGGCCACAGCAGACCTTGATGATGAAAACAGTGTCTACATTCGATATCGTACCGATGGGAGCCTATTCAACCTAAGGCGACTGAAGGCCCACACTAAGACCTTAAATCATCTTGTCCGTGAGCTGCTTTATGCTGATGTTGCCGCCCTCGTCGCCCACACAGAAGTAACTCTTCAACGTTTAACATCCTGCTTTGCAGAGGCTGCTGAGCTTTTTGGTCTGGAAGTCAGCTTGAAGAAGACAGAAGTTTTATATCAGCCTGCACCTCAGGAAGTCTCCCATTATCCCCATATCACCATTGGCGAAACAGAGCTCAAATCAGTCCAGCAATTTAATTACCTGGGAAGCATCATCTCCTCAGACGGTAAGATTGATGCTGAAATTGACAACAGGTTCGCAAAGGCATACATAGCTTTTGGTAAACTCCATAAAAGAGTGTGGCAAAACAAACACCTGAAGAAAAGTACTAAGATCAGTGTTTACAGAGCCATTGGACTGTCTACTCTTTGTTATGGGTCTGAATCATGGGTCATTTACAGGCACCACTTGCGTCTCTTAGAACGCTTCCATCAGCGTTGCCTCCATACAATCCTTAACATCCACTGGACTATGTGTCCAACACATCTGTCCTTGAACAGGCAGCGATCATGAGCATTGAGGCCATGCTGCTGAGAACACAGCTGCGCTGGGCAGGGCACGTCTCCAGGATGAAGGACCACTGCCTCCCTAAGATCGTCCTTTATGGGGAACTTGCCACTGGCTACCGCAAGAGAGGAGCCCTGAAGAGGAGATACAAGGACTGCCTGAAACAATCCCTCAGCCTTGACCATATTGATCACCACCATTGGTCTACCCTGGCCTCCAATTGGGAGGTCTGGAGACACACCATCTATAACGCTGATGCTTCTTTTGAGAACACATGCAGGATCACTCTCGAGGAGAAACGACAATGCAGAAAGATTTGTGTCTCGTCGATATCACCTGGGGAGTCTTTCTGCTGTGCCCTCTGCAATTGGACTTGTCTATCTCGCATTGGCCTTTTTAGTCATCAGTGCGCTTGTAGCAAGCGTGGGTAGAGCCCTTCTCAAATCTTTGTTCATGAAACCTAACCATGATTCCTTTGATCTTTCTTATATTTTTATGCACTTAGTTTGTATTTACTACTGCTCTCTACTTTATATTAATATTGTCCAGAAAGTTCTTTTCTTCCATTTTAGTCAACAACTTCAGGAAAGATTTTGGCCTTAAAAAGGCACACATTTTCTCTGCAGTCAGAAGGAATTCAAGCATGTATGGTGCTGTGGCCTTGGCAGTTTTAAGGGAGTGTGCTGAGTTCTGAAAAGGCCAGGAGTTGACCGTTAGACAAACAAGAACAAGTTTTGCAGCTGCAAGAATGCAGAGGTCAGCAGAAGGCAGGGTGTGAGAAACGGTGATAACAGAAACTTTTCCCAGGAATGTGTGCTTTAAGACTACCAATCGTTGGACTGTCTGAGGCGCGTGAACAGTGTGTGCTGACCAATCATGGTAGCATGCTGTGCTCGTGGTCGCATGTCCAGGACTCAAAAGATTATATATTGTGTAGCCTTCTGATAATAAAACGGATTTGAATCTGCATCTTATAGATGTGTCGTTCTTTCCCACTCGCGTGAAATGCCTGCAGCAGTATGGTACAAGAGACTTTTTAAAAACAATGTTCAATTCATAAAGCAGTTCAATGACTACCTGGCAGATATTTGAACTCTGGCGATAATCATAGTATTTATTTGCTTATTTTACTGCTTCCAAGTCTGTGCAATCTGATCAAATTATGACCACTTTATAAAAAGCAAAAGGTGGCATTAATATTGCCAGTGGGAGTGTGAAAGTCACAGCCATTTGTAAAAAAACTACATGGTTCTTTTTAGGTATGACTCCCACTGAGAGCTGATTGCTAGGAAAGAGAGAGGTGGGAATTAGCCACTTATGTTATGAATGTCAAGATTCTTGGAAGGTTTCAAGTAAAAAGAGGTACTGGCAACCACATCCCCGTCTCATGACACTAAACTTGTCACTTCTGTGACATTCTTGGCCTCTTCTAACTCAGTGTCTGGGAATTTGGGACTTATTCTTTGATCTGCCCCATGTTGGTGCATAATATAGCTGCTGCAAAATGAGACCAACCTACAAATGGGGAAAAGATCTATTTTTAAATGAAAAATCACAGCCCTCTCATTCTTCCTTAGCACAGGCTTTTTTTAGAACTAAATTTCAGTCTCATAATGGCCACTTAATACTGCATATAGGCAGGAATGTTTTGCTGTTTGCCTTGACAACCAGCATGCATGCCTCTGCAGTTCATATCTTCATTCTTCACAAACTCTGTCCGTGTTAGTTTAAATAATAGACCATATGGGAACTGAAATATTATCATGGCAATTAGCTCAGTTGGTTAGAGCATGGTGCTAATAACACCAAGGTCATAGGCACCATGCAGGCCATTCACTTAAGAGGTGGACTTGATGATCCTTGTGGGTCCCTTCCAACTCAGAATATTCTGTGATCCTGTGATTTATCATAGTAACCAAGACTTTCAAATTCCATTGCTTAGTTTTATAATATCATAGCTCAGGGCCTGAATAGGTGATCAACTCCTGGTAACCCCTGTAGTCCATATCAACTTCCTATTTGGTTTGCACTGCTAAGAGCTTAGGGTAGAGATCCCAAACACTGACATGCCCTTCATTCATGGTCCATGCAATTTATGGTGGGACCATGGTCAGGGCAATAGAAATGTATTATTTCCACAGTCCCCTAAGGTCTCATAGCTTATGGGGTCTGGCAGTGCTCCAAGAAGCTACCTGCTTTTTGTCAGTACTGCTACTGTAAAATACAAGAAGGTAGCTGTACCAACATAACAGAAGTTTTACATGCCATAATACCTGACAAATTTGCAGTGTTGTTGGGTAACAGTTTCAGACTTTATATCTGTGTGAATCGACACAGGCAGGTGGTCATAACAACAACAAAACCATGGCTGAAATGCAAAGAGTAAGTTTATTTCATTACTATGCTAACTGGAGGATCCCAAAGCAACACCTGGGCGGAGACACACAAGCAGTAACGCAGGCATTGTTAGGTTTAGCCCATGTTAGCGGGCAGCAAGCCTGTTGTTTGCACCCATTTATCAAGGGCCCAACAGGGAGGTCAAGCATGTCCATGAAAGCCTCCAAGTTTCTGTAAATACCTATGTTATCTTTACACAGAGATTCTACTTCTCAAAACAGAGGATAAACAGCAGTAGACATAATATATGGGGTTTCCCATACAGATATTCTCCAGGTCTTGACATTCCTAGATGCAAGGTCACTTGAGCAAATCTAGCCCTCTCCTGGCCATTCTGCTGCTTTTAACCCTTTCCTCCCAACAATATCTTATTTATTATTAATGAAGTATATCATACCATCAGCACAAAATATCTCCCAGGAGTTTTTAGTGAGGTAAAGTCTGGGAACATACCTTTTCCAGCTTGCTCAGAAATAAAGCAAATAGCCTTTAACATAAAAAGTTGGCAGCTGTCTGGGAGGTTGATACACGGGCATAGAAATATCATAAAGCAACATGGTTCACCTCAGATCTGGTCTTCAATCCCTGCTTGCTCCTGCTGGCTCTGCCCTAAGAAGGCTAGGTCTAGAACATCTCTTTGTTCAATAGTTGACCCTCTGGGACTCCCTTGCTCTTTCCACTTTGTCCTATCTACATGTACTGGGTTAAGTAGAGGGGGGGGCTACAGGGGGGGCTTCTGTGAGAAGCTGCTAGAAGCTTCCCCTATGATGATAGAGTCAATGCCAGCTGGATTCAAGATGAACTTGCTGCTAGCCAAGGCTAAGGCAGTCAATGATGGTATTAATGCCTCCGTGATAACATTTTTAAGAAGGGGAAAGACATTACTGTGAAGGAGCAAAAGAGGAGTGAGAATACATGAGAAGTACAACTCTGCAGACACAAAGGTCAGTGAAGAAGGAGGGGGAGGAGGTGCTTCAGGAACTGGAGCAGAGATTCCCCTGCAGCCTGTAATAAAGACTATTGTGAGTCAGGCTGTCCTCCTGCACCTCCATGGAGGTCCACAGTAGAGCAGCAGATAGCCACCGTATCTTTGTTCAAAGACAATGTATGCCAAGGAGGCAGGACATTTGATTGAATAGAAACCCCTCCCCCCCAAAATTACTGTAATTGTCAGACTTTTGAGTTAGGTGTAGAAACTAAAAACAGTTTACTAAAATGGAGAACAAAACAGAACAAACCAACCAAACAATAACAAAGAAAATGTCACCCAAAAATCAGTCCTTCACTTGCATGCCACCCATGTGGCAACACAGGCAGTCTTGACATGGTCATGTGGTACTGGCAGCAGCACAGCCACTATACAGAAGCAACAATAATGGTGGCAGGCAGCGAGAAACCAGCAGGTCCCCCCGCAGTGGCTTGTTGCAGCAGGCGGTCGGGAGCTGGCAGCAGGCAAGATCTGTGGGGGAAGCAGGGCTCACCAACTCCAGATGCCATGGTGCACGTGGGTGCCACAACCTCGATCAGTGGAAACTGCTGCTGTTTTGGAGCCGACAGTAGGCAAGGTATTGCAGGCAGCGAGGGGGGGGGGGCTCTGAGAAGAGATGGCAAAGGCAGAACTTCCAGCTTTTTATTCTGTCCAGTTCTCATGACATCTTTGCCCCAGGGATCTCATCTTCCCCCTCATCCCATGGCTGGTCCCCTGGTGGCTGGTCCCACGGTGACTGGTCCCCCAGTGGAGGAGGTTTTCTGGCAGAACCTGTGGACCTATGGAGACAGGAGCCCACATTGAAATGGGTTTGCTAGCAGGACTTGTGACCCCATGGTAGACCCACACTAGAGCAGTTTCCTCAGAGAGCTGGCTGATGTCATTGCAAAACCTCTCAGTGATTTTTGAGCTGTCTTGGGAATCTGGAGGTCTCTGACTGGAAGCTGGTGAACATTGTCCCAATTTTCAAGAAGGGCAAGAAGGAGGATCTGGGAAACTACAATCCTGTTAGTATCACTTCAGTGCCTGGTATGACGGAATGAAATCATGAATCTGTGGAGTTTTGCATAAATAACCTGGAATGGTAGGAAGAGTGCCGACATTTGAAGAGAGAAGCTCTCGAGAAGTAAGAAGAAAAAGCTGCACATGTGTCCCCGTTGAGAAGCCAAAATATGGAAACTTTTAATTCACGTGAATTACAGAAAAATGCAAAAGCCTTAAGCTTAATATTGAGAAGACTTTGGGGACAAATTAACAAACATAAAATAACTGGACTTTTGAAGTTGATGGAGGTAACTATACTAGGATTTCTGTTGATTACAATCCTTAGTGAAACTGCTTGGGAAGAAAACTGGAGAAACAGAGAAAAAGCAAAGATAAAAAAAGTGGACACTTTAAAAACCTCACAAGAGAACTCAAATGCATCCACGGAAAAAAATCTTTAAATCTCTTCCCCCTCCCAAAGGTTACCGGGCATGAAACTCCACGAAATACCACACAGTGGAGGGGGGAGGGGAGCACCAAGAGGATGGAGGAGGGACCCCAAAATGTGCCTTTTTGTACCGAATTTTCACAGATGCATGGGTTCCGAGGGGAAGGCGTGTGTCGCGAATTGTGTGATTGTTAAAAGGGGACAGACTTTGAGTCCCCAAACCATTGCAAAGTTACAGACACGTGGCAGCCACGCCGAAGCTTGGGCAGTGCCGTCTTGTTCTCCCCAAGAACAGGAAATGAACCTTTCTCTTCCGCCCGCTGTCATACTATCCCTACCATGTGGGTGGGGAGAAACTGTCTCTACCTGTGGCGCTGCCATCTTGCGCCGGTCACGCGGTGGGAAGGTACCCTTCTCTTCTGCTGGCTCTGCGCGGGGGTTTGGGGCCAGGCGCGCAGTGTCTGGGGCATCCACAGACACCGTGGGGCTGGCGGAGTACTCAGCATCCACGGTGAAATGGACCGAGAACAAAGCACGCGGTACGAAATTGCGCATGGTGCGAGGCTCCACGGAGCAGTGGGCAGCAAGGCGGGCTTGCGCCGAAGCTCCAATGCGACACTGTAAACAGAGCCAAAAGCGGTGGTTCAAACTAGGCAAAGCAAAAGCGAAAACGCTTGTGAAATTCCGTATTGCTGCAGTCGTCAGACAAGTGCCGAACCAAAACGAGCAGCGCGACTCCGTGCCGAGGCGGGCCCGGCGGCCGTTGCCAGCGCCAGGACCCCCCCCCCCCCCCCCACCGTGAAGGGGGTTGGGGCCGGACGGGGGCGTGGGAAAGCGATTCGTCACCGGGGCAAAGTTCGTGCAGAAGCCTCCACACCCCTTCCCTCCTCCCCACCGCTCCAATAAACATACAAACCTACTGTAACACCATTTCGTTATTATATGTTTTACAGATAAGTTTTTTAAAATTACTAGAAAAGTTTTTGTATAGAATAATTTAGTTAAATGCCTAATTCCAAAATATCTTCTTCAGTAAAGGCAGTTTTTGCCAGGAAAGAAAGCAAGACCCTCTCAGCTCTCTAAAATCCCCATTTAACAATCAACCTAGAACCTGTGAATACTAAATATCCTTTGATATAAATCCCTCTATTGAGTTCAATTTTTCCAAACTGGGCAAACCATATCCTCTACAAAGCATTGAACTCATTTAATGAAAATTGTAATAAGTAAGAATTCCTTGAAATGTTTTTCCCTAAAATGTTTTTTCCTACAAGAACTGCCTTTAGCTATGTGTTTATATTGATTAAAAAAAATAAAATTCAACAATACCTTGTTAATACGTTTTATAAATTTCTAACTCCCCTGTAGCTTTGTTTTAATTACTAATGGTAAACATTGCTAAATGTTGCTTAAAATTGTTAAGTTCTTAAATGCATCTAGATTTAACTGTTGTAACTATCTTGTTTAAGTAATTTAATTAGCGTCTGTAAGAATTTCTATTTTTTATTAATTAACACATGCAAATATTCTGTTATCCCAGAAAAGTGTATACAATATGAACAAAAATCATCAACCTTTCAACTTCAAAAAAAACTGTTGTAACTATCTTGTTTAAGTAATTTAATTAGCGTCTGTAAGAATTTCTATTTTTTATTAAGTCATGTGTTGTGACATGTTACCATTTGAAACTACTATTTAAGCTCTTGTCTCCTTCAATAAAGGATGCATTTTTACACACCATATTGGTGTCTCTCTGGTCCCAAGGACTCTTTATTTATTATATTAATACTACTGCTACATGGGCCCCTGACTTGATGAACAGAAATCGCTTTATTGTCCATGATCCAGCATTTTTCTCTCATTCACTTTCAGCTGGGAGTGGTTAAGCAAATTAAGACAGAACACAGCTGCAAGTCACACATCCATCACTCTCTCAGACCAGCCTATCACATAGACACCACGCACACAAACCTTGGAGTTTCAAGCCACCCTTTTCACATGGTGAAATTGCAAACTGGAGATTTCATCTCTCCCTGGGCAGTAAATCATGACTTAGAAAAAACAACACAAGGTCATCTGAACATTCTTAAAGTCTTTCTCACACTGGCATGCTACAGACTGGTAAAATCATGGAGAAGATTTGTCTCAGTTTAACGAGACAGAAATGTTTGGTAAGGAGGGTAGGATATGAGAAAAAACAAACTCCTCCTTCTGAGTAACTATAACTTCAAAATTAGGAGGATCCAGTTGAAAAGGTGTAGAAAAGAAGGTAACAGCTCTTTACTGAAGAATATATATATATCAGTAACACAACAAAACCAAGAAATAATTCCATAACCAAACTTCCACTGTAAACAATTAAGTGCTATTTTTTGGCCTTCTGGCACAGTCATAACCACAACCAGCAGGGGGCGATGGCACCTCAGGAGGCAGGGGCTGCAGTTCCCCACTCACGGTCATCAGGTGGTGCTGTTGGGCCTCCAGGGGAGGCTGAAGTTGTTCACTGATGGTTGGCAGATGGCGCTGTTGGGCTCTGGTGGCCGCCGCGTCCATGGGGCCACGCCTACGGGAGGCAGCTGAATGTAGACCCCCACCAAAGGGAGGAAGGGAGAAGGGAAATGCATGATTCTTTCTGTGGACTCACGCTGTCAAAGACTGGTTCTGGCTGGAACTCCCCTTCCTCATCAATGGGTGTAAACTGCCACTGGCACAGAGAAGGAGAAGGAGGAGGGGGAAGAGCAACCTTTCCCCTCAAAAGTTCCTCTGTGGATGGTATCAGCTTCTCCAATTAAATTCAAGACAAGTTTGGGCAGTGGGCAGAACAGGGCATGAGGGAATGAACTGGGACCAAAAGAAGCGAGATGACTCTCCAAAAAAGCAATGAACCCAGAACCTTCCTCTCCACACACACACTCCCTGAGTCAGGGCAAAAGTAAAGTGCAGTCCCCAGGAAAAAAAGACCTCCCCCTACAGTCTTCTGAAACCATTAGTTTGAAATGTGGGACTATCAGCTAATCCTTTTGTGTGTCTCCCTTCCCTCTTCCATTGCTCAACACCTTTCTTTCGCAGTGATAAAGGGAAAAAATTCAAAGCAGTATTTTTTTTCTTTAACAAAGAAAACCTATGACAAGATTATTCTGCGTAGTATTGAAAAACACCTGAAAGAAAACACAGTTATTGGTCACAACCAGCATGGCTTCAGGAGAGGAAAGTCCTGCTTATCAAACCTGATTTCCTTTTATGACAAGGTAACCTACCCAGTTGATGCAATCTTTTTGGATTTCAATAAAGTTTTCGATACTGTCACTCACAGGATCCTTCTGGACAAAATGTCCAGCACACAACTGGATAAACGCATCATGCAATGGGTGAGCAATTGGATCATGGGTTGAGCACAGAGGGTAATAGTGAATGGGGTAATATCAGACTGGTGACCTGTCACTAGTGGGGTTTTGCAGGGCTCCATCTTAGGCCCTATGCTTTTCACCATCTTCATAAATGACTTGCACACAGAACTAGAAGGGATACTAAGCAAGTTTGCAGTCAACATAAAACTGTGAGGAGCTGTTGACTCCCTCCAAGGCAAGGAGGGCCTGCAGAGAGACCTCAACAAATTAGAGGACTGGGCAATCACCAGCGATATGAAGTTCAACAAGGGAAAGTGCCAGATTCTGCTCCTGAGATGGGGCAACCCCAGATTTACTTACAGACTGAGGAATAAGATGCTGGAAAGCAGTGTCACAGAAAGGGACCTGGGGGTCCTGGTCAATGGCAAGTTGAATATGAGTCAGCAGTGTGCCCTGACAGACAGAGGGCCAAATGTGTCCTGGGGTGCATCAGGCAGATCATCACCAATCAGTCAAGGGAGGTGATTGCTCCACTCTACTCTGCACTGGTGCAACCACCCCTCAAGTATTGTGTGCAGTTTTGGTCACCACAATATAAGAAAGACATAAGCTATTAGAGAGTGTTCAAAGGAGGGCAACAAAGGTGGTAAAAGGCCTTGAGGGGAAATCATATGAGGAGTGACTGAGGTCACTTTGTTCAACCTGGAGAAGAAGAGACTGAGAGGAGACCTCATTGCAGTCTACAACTTCCTCATGAGACGGAGAGGAGGGGCAGACACTCATCTCTTCTCTGTAGTGATCAGTGACAGGACCTGAGGGAGTGGCCTCAAGTTGTGTCAGGGGAGGTTTAGGTTGGATATTAGAAAAAGATTCTTCACCCAGAGAGTGGTTGGGCACTTGAACAGGCTCCCCAGAGAAGTGGTCACAGCACCAAGACTGACAGAGTTCAATAGGTTTTTTTGATGATACTCTTGAAACGAGAGCAAGACCTGAAAGAGTTAACTGAAATATCCTGCTCTGATGAGAGAAGCCCCCCCCCCCCCACTTACTCTGCTTATGTTGCTAAAGAAAAATATGTTCTGTTCTGATCATTGGATCTGAAACTAAGTAGAATGCTAGAAACATTATTTAATAGACTTAGGGGTGATAAATCAAGGCAGAAGTAAGCTAAGGTAGACATTTGAATTAGAGAAGTAGACCTAAAACCAAGGTTTTCTCCAAGCTTCAGTGATTGGGTCAAGAACAAAGGAAAGATAAAGAGGTCAAACTGAGGAAGACTACTAGATGCCCTCAGACCCCTGAGACTGAAGGACGGAAGTGTGATGGGTTTCCCCCAGCTGTCCTGGGGGATCCTGGAAGAGATAAAAACTAAGAGGGAACTTTTTGCATAAGGCAGGGTAGCATGCCCAGACCCGGAAAATGTAACAATATGGTTTTCCAGCAGATTAGGCTGAGTCATTGTTGCCTGACATGCGTAGTAAGCCGCCTTGTCATGATGATATAGCAGAATGACATAATGTCATTAACTGTCAATGAGGGGTTATTTATGTAACTTGAAGACCAATAAAGAGTTAACATGTATAACCTAAAAAGGGTATAAAACCTACTGCAGCATGCAATAAAAGGTTCCAGTTTCTGGTTCCAAGAGGGTTCTTGTCGTTTTGTCCCGCCTCGACCCACGACAATTGGTGACCCTGGAGGAAGAAAGAAGAGAAGAAGCAGCAAAAAGGATCTGGAGTTTGCTGCTGCGCGAACCATGATCAACCAATCGCAGAAGATGAGAAGGAAACTGGAGTCCTGTAGCCGCTGCAGCTGCCTTGAACTGAGGAGACAAGCTTGCTGTGCTGCTTGTTACAGCTTTGAGCCAGAAAGACCAGCCCCCTGCCATCGCTGCTGCTTGGCTTCTGAGATCATTTGCTGAGGCACCCCCCACTGTCACCACTGCTCACCCGCCAAACCGAGGAGCTCAAGCCAAGCTATTGCTGTTGCCTGTGTCTTCCCTGGGGCTTTCATGCTGTGTCTGCTGCTGCCTGGATTCACTCTTCCCTGCCATAAGTTTCTTTTACTAGGCTACAGGGCTGCTGTTTCTGTTTCCACCCACCACGTCTCTAAACTCCGTTACTAGGAGACAGAATTGCCATTTCTACTTCCATCCTCTGTTACCGCAACTCACTGTTACTAGGCTGTTGTGCTGCTGTTTTGTGTTCTGCTTTCGCCGCTGTCTAGTTTTTCTCTTCGTTGTCTTACAGTGTAACGTAATCTTGTAAGTCAGTCCTCTAAGGTGATTAATTGAAGTAGTTTCACACGTCCCAGGCGAGGACAGAGAGTGACGACCGTAAATAAGTTGTAAGGGGGTGAGAGCTCCAGTGAAGCTTTTGAGAGTGACAATAAAAGTCGCAGGGGCTAGCCCAGATATTAAGACACTTGTTTAAAACAGGTGAGCCACCGGAGAACAATGGGTTCCATGTTGACTAGAGAGGATGATGCTATTGTCCAGATGTGGCAGTTAATGCTGCAGAAACATGGAATTAAGTGCCTTGCTCGTACAGAAAATGTTAAAATGGAACAAAGATCAAGGTTATCAGGCAACATCTGAGGTTGCCTTTAGTGAATCTGTGTGGGATGATTTAGGTCGTCAGCTGTTTGATGCGTCCATACACAGTGACTAGAAAGCAGTAGAATTGTTAACTACATGGAGTTTAAGAGAAACATTACGAGAACATAAAAGATCAGGAGATTCTGGGACAGTTCTGGTTAATGTCCCTGAGGGAGCTTCTAAGGAAGCTTCCACAGAGACTCCTGGGGAGATCTCTGGGAACATTCATGGGAGAATTTCTGGGAACTCTGTAATTCCTGATATCATGAATCCTCCCCCTATAAATCCTGCTACTGCCAGTTCTTCTGCTGTGACTCCCTCTGCCCCTCCACTGGAGTTTCTTGAGAGCGAAACTCCCTTAGTTTTGCCTCCTCCCCCTACTAAGAGCAGGGAGGTAAAACTTTCAAAAGGGAAAGGATCTCACTCTGCCAAAAAGGGAACGTTGTGGGATGATTCAGATGAGATGTATGGACCTAGGACCCCTGCAGTTAAGGGTAGGTCCTATAAATCTCCAGAAGAATTGGCAAAAACCTCTCCTGCAAAAATTAGTCAGGCCAAGGGTAAAAAGGCTGATAAACAACGGTTCTTAGAATCTTATACTTCTTCATATCCTCCTCTGTCATCAGAAACTTACAATGAAAAAAGGCACAAGGCAGTACTGCTCGCCATAAGCCTCCTCAAAAATGGAGGTTACCCCCTGCTCAAATTACTGTATAGCCCTGCAATCCTGTAACATTTTGGCAAAAGGTCAAAGCTTGATCAATGGAAGAGGGGAATTGGGAGTTAGCAGAAGAGATTGATACTCCATTAGAGGGTACTTCTCATCAGGCAGTCTCCTTACCTGGTGGGGAGACTGTGGCTTTCCCAGCGATAAGAGGAGATCCAGCTGCTGGGCAGCCTGATGAACATCACCCATTTTCATGGGAGATGATTCAGGAATTACAGAAGTGTGTGAAACAGGAAGGGTTAATTGAAACACTTTTACTGTAAACCCATAAGAACCCCCCTACCCCCCTGCACAACTTATAGTTTACCGTAAGCTATATTTCGTTTACTGTGAGCTATATTTCGTACAGGAAGGCTATGTCCTGTACTGAGGGCATTGGACCTTAAAGGAACCACAACAAACACTAGACAAAGAACTCAACACCCATAAATCTCATCCAGAGGAGCCAAGGTAGACATTTGAATAGGTAAAGTAGGCCTAGAGCCAAGGGTTTCTTCAAGCCTGGACGATCAGAACATGAGAACAATAGAAAGTACGAAAGGTCCCCGGAGTTACACGATGAAGAAGAGTAGATTTGAGACCCCATGAGGAAGTAAGGCAGGATCTACCACCATAATATTCCTCAAAATAGAGACCACACCTCAATCTCTGCCCCGACTCCACCTGCTATGAATATTGTAATCTAATGATGCAATAATATGAATATGCATGTAGTTATGTTGTAATCATGATTAGAAAACTGTATAAATTGCTTGTTCTCACTGAATCACTTTGGAGCTTTTTACCTGGCCCGAGCTGGGAAAACTCCCCGACGTCGTTAATCATTCAATAAATACCTTGCTGTTTAAGGACTTCAAATTCTGTCTTTAAGCAGTTTTATTTACCTGTCTTTTTTGGGCATCAATTTGGTGAACCAGCCAGGAGATTTGGATCCACCCAACTGCAAAGACCATTGGAGGTCAGGACCCATCTCCCAGGCGCTGAGGTAAGCTTTTTACCTATAAAAAGGGGGGACTCCTGTCTCCGCTGGCTTCTCACGGGGTGGACAAGAATCTCTTAATTAAAAAAGGTATTTATTCTGGTTTTTCTGGGTTACACCACTGTCTGTGGTAAAAGTGCCTCATTGCCAATGCAGGACACTGCTATAAGACAAGGCACTCCATAAAGAAGGGCACTTCTTTTGGTCTGTACTGGTTATGTTTGGCCAAATGTTTAGCTGAACATCTGTTTGGGAAAAATTGAGAAGTCGATATCTCAATAGTTTCCTTCTGGTCTCTGGTTTAAATAAGACCTTCTGGTTTTCTGGTTTAGATAAGGCCTTCTGGTTTCTGGGCCCAACGCGTTATACTGTCTTGTCTTATATGTGTTGAATTATATGTGGTTTTTGTGCTGAACTACATTGTCTACATGTTATATATGGTTAGTTTATAAAAGATATCTTTCAGTTGTGACAGGAACTAAGTTTTAGCATTTCGCGGTCTGTGGTGACATCTTGTGGCATTACTCGGTAAAGGCATCTTACGGTCTGTGACACTATTTTGTCGGGTTTCATATGGGGAATACTCAAGGGAAAGAAGTGGACCCCAAGACCCCATTAGGATGCATTCTAAAGCATTGGAAAGAATTAGGTGGAATTCCTGGTGGAAATCTAAGTAAAAGAACCCTACTAAAATATTCGCAAAATTGATTGCCATTGTATAAGCTAGATGATGGGGAGAAATGGCCGCCAAATGGAACTTTAAATTATAATACTTTGTTACAACTTATGTTGTTTCTTCATAGACATGACAAATGGAATGAGATAATTTACTGTGATTTGTTTTTCACCCTAAAAAATAAGGCAAAGTGGCAAAAGGATTGTGGAATAAATGTAGCCCCCCAAGATCCCCTTGTGTTAGCACTTGAAAGGGATCAGAAAAATTATAAGCAGAAAAATCGTTGCTGCAATGCTTGTAGCATTGGAGAAAGGTGTCTTAATGTAAAGAGAAATAGTGATCAAGAAAGCTTAATCAGTCTCACTGACTTACAACCCTTTCCCCCACCCATAAAGGAGGACACTGGGGACAGTTGGTTGGAGTCTTTCTTTAAGAAAAGAGAAAGCACTCTGAAAGGGAAGGGAAAAGGGAAAGACCTGCCAGATTTAGAACAGGGTAAGACAGAAGAGAGATGCCAGATCGAGGAAAAGATAGGGCAAAGGTCAGCTCACCAGCACCAGGGATGGATGACCCTGACAAAGGGATGAGCCACACATATTATACTAGGGCAACAGAGCGAAAGGCCAGGGAAAAAGAGGAACAGAAAGCCAAAGAAATAGAGGAGCAAAAAGATCAGGAAATAGAAAAACAAAAGGCTGAGAAAATAGAAGGACAAGAAATTAAAGAGCTAGAAAAAGGTAAGACCAAAGATAAAACAAAGGGAACACTTACTATTGCTCCCCTTAGACAAGTAATGCCAATAGTAGGAGAGCAGTCGAGAGTCAAAATATCCTTCACAACCAGTGATTTAAACAGCTGGCGAGAAGAAGCCAAATGCTTCAGGAAAAATCCAGAAGGGGTTGCTAAAAGATCTGAATTAATTGCAAAGAACTTAGATGTAGACTGGGAAGATATAGATCTCATGTTATCAGAATTAACAGAAACAGAGAAAGAACTTGTCCTAAAGACAGGAAAAACACATGCTGCTTTGCTACCAGGGAATGCTGGGGAGATATTCCCTACAGAAAATCTAAAGTGGGATCCAAATGATACAATTCAGTATGATTTACTAGTACAATATAGAAAATTATTGCTTTAGGCTTACAACATGCAATTCCTAAAGCAATAAACTGGGCAACCTTGTATGACGTGACGCAGGGACGAGACGAGACCCCCTCAGATTTCTTAGAGAGACTCAGAACTGCAATGAGGCAATACACCCCTTGGACCCTGCATCAGAAACTGGGAAACAACAGTTACTAGGATTACTTATGGGGCAAAGTAATCCAGATATTAGGAAGAGACTGCAAAAGCTAGAGCATCCAGTAGATAAAGATTTGGAAATGCTGATGAATGAGGCATGGAAAGTGTACAATAACAGAGAACAAGAAGAAAAGAAAAGAGAGGATAAAAAGCTTGCCAAAACTGTAGTCATAGCAATGACAACACATAAATCAAAACACCCAGGTTCACACTCACACAATAGTAATAAGGACCGTAGCAAACTTCAACCAGAAAAGGGTTCAGCTCCTCGACAGAGAAAAGTCGAGTCAGATCAGTGTGCATATTGTCTTCAGAGGGGGCATTGGAAAAGAGAATACCCTAATAAAAAAGAGAAAAGTGCTATCATTGCCCTTCAGGGTAGTGACTGAAGCAGACTGGTGGGCAGACTCCTGGCTGACCCACTGGTTAAATTGGAACTAGGGGAAAATGAAAAGGAAATGGACTTTTTAATTGACACTGGAGCTATGATTTCAGTTTTAAATCAGGAATTGGTGCCAAAAAGTGATGAATTTATCCAAGTAATGGGAGCTACAGGTCAATCAGAAAAAACTTTCTTTTTGAAACTCCTAAAATATAAAATTGGAAAAAAAATGGGGATTCATCAATTTTTGTATTTGCCTAATTCTCCAAAACCCCTTCTAGGTAGAGACTTACTAGAAAATCTGGGAGCTGTAATAAGGTTTAATAAAAATAAAGTTGAATTCCAAGTAAATGAGGACCAATTTATAATGGCCTTAAGCCTGTCACCTGTGTAAAACCGAAACCAAACAATAATAGTGTTGAACAAATTATGAGGGAAGCTTATCCGCTAGTGTGGGCAACTAATACTCCTGGGAAATCAAAGCAGGCGGCCCCTGTAATCATAGAATTAAAACCAGGAGCAAAACCGGTGAACAAGAAACAATATCCATTAAGGTTAGAAGACAGAAAGGGGATTGAACCCATAATAGAAAAATTTTTAGAATTGGGATTATTAAGAGAATGCGAGTCAGAATACAATACACCAATTTTACCAGTTAAGAAACCAAATGGAACATATAGGGTGGTACAGGATTTAAGGGCAGTAAACGAAATCACAAAAACCCTACACCCAGTGGTGGCAAACCCTTATACCCTCCTAACAAGATTAAAAAATAACCTAATTTGGTTTACAGTATTAGACTTGAAAGATGCATTCTTCTGCCTTGCCTTAGCCCCAGAAAGCCAGAACATCTTTGCCTTTGAATGGGAATCTGTTAATAAAGGAAAAAAAACTCAGCTGACTTGGAAAGTCTTACCTCAGGGATATAAAAACTGTCTCACAGTCTTTGAAAATCAATTATCCAAAGAATTGGAGCAATGGGAACAGCCACAGGGAGAGGGCGTTCTTCTGCAATATGTAGATGATTTACTTATAGCAACTGAAACTGAAGAAAAATGTATAGAATGGACTATTGCATTGTTGAATTTCTTGGGATTAAACAGATATCGAGTTTCCCAACAGAAAGCCCAATTGGTGCAAGAAAAAGGGATATACCTGGGATATGAGATTTCTGGAGGACAACGGTCTCTGGGAACAGAAAGGAAAGAAGCCATCTGCCAGATGCCCAGACCTGAAACGGTGAGAGATCTGCGTGCCTTTTTGGGTATGAAAGGCTGGTGCCACTTATGGATATACCAGTATGGAATACTTGTAAATCCTCTGTATGAACTGTTAAAAGAAGCCAAAGGTGTTCTAGTCTGGACACCAGAAGCAGAAACAGTCTTTAAGAGATTGAAACAAGAATTGATGAAAGCCCCAGCATTAGGCCTGCCAGATGTAACAAAACCATTCTGACTATTCTCACATGAACGGCAGGGAATGGCCTTGGGTGTCCTAGCTCAAAAACTCGGACCCCACAAAAGAGCCATGGCCTACTTCTCTAAACAATTAGATGAAGTAAGCAAGGGATGGCCTACCTGTTTAAGGTCAGTTACTGCCGTAATAATGAACATAGAAGAAGCCAGAAAACTCCCTATGGGCCAAAAAATGACTGTTCTAGTATCCCATACTGTGTCAACAGTACTGGAGCAGAAAGGTGGCCATTGGTTGTCACCTTCCAGATTCCTGAAATATCAGGCAATCCTAGCTGAATCAGATGACATAACCATTCAAGTAACAAATGTTGTCAACCCAGCCTCATTCCTAGAAGGAAGAATGTCAGCAGAGCCTGTCGAGCATGACTGCCTAGAAACCACTGAATCTGTATATTCCAGCTGTTCGGACCTCACAGAGGAGTCATTCGAAGATGTAGAAAACTCGTTCACAAATGGAAACAGCTTTATGAAACGTGGGGTAAGAATGGCAGGTTATGCAATAACCACAGCAGAACAAGTAATTGAATCGAACCCTTTGCCTGCAGGAACCTCAGTACAAAAAGTGGAACTGATAGCTCTGACATGAGCTCTTGAACTAGCAGAAGGACAACGAATTAACATTTGGACAGATTCTAAATATGCTTTCTCTGTTGTGCATGCTCATGGTGCAATCTGGAAGGAGAGAGGACTGCTGACAACCCAGGGGAAAACTGTCAAACATGCTGAGGAAATCCTACGATTGTTAGAAGCCGTCCAACTCCCAAATCAGGTGGCCATAGTGCATTGCAAGGGACACCTAAGAGGTAACACTATTCCAGAAATAGGTAACCAAAAAGCTGATGCAGAAGCTAAATTAGCTGCTGCAAGAACTGATGAAATAATCATAGCAGCCCTAGTCCCAGAGGAATTAGATACTAATTTTAAGCCAGAGTACCAAGACTCAGATCACAGGTGGATACAAAGGAACAAAGGTAAGATGCTGGATAACGGATGGGGCCAGTTAGAGACAGGACAACTAGTGCTTCCAGAAAAATTAATCTGGCAATTTGTAAAAACAGAACGCGAAAAGACCCATTGGGCCCTCGAACCCCTCTATCAATATTTAAAAGCTAGGATAGCAGGACCAAAACTTTTCACAGCAATAAAGCAAGTCACATCTCAATGTGAACGTTGCTTGAAAAATAACCCTAACACAGGGACTAGAATACAGAAAGGGGCAATTAACAGGGGAAAATTCCCTGGAGAAGTATGGCAAATCGATTTCTCTGAACTCCCAAGAAAAGGGGGGTACAGATACCTCCTTGTTTTAACAGACACATTTTCTGGGTGGCCTGAAGCATTCCCGTGCAGGACAAATAAAGAGAGGGAAGTAACCAAAGTCCTGCTAAATGAAATCATTGCGAGGTTTGGTGTACCTAAAAGCATCTCCTCAGACAGAGGCTCACACTTTTGTGCCAAAATTGTAAAAGCAATAAGCAAAGCATTACAAATCAACTGGCAATTACATACACCTTACAGACCCCAGGCTAGTGGGAAAGTAGAGAAAATGAACCATCTCATCAAACAACAAATTGCCAAAATCTGCCAAGAAACCAATTTACAGTGGCACCAGGCTTTGCCTATTGCTCTGATCAGGCTAAGAGTGAAACCTCGTTCAAAGGAGAAACTAAGTCCATTTGAAATCCTGTATGGTAGACCTTATGCAATGCAGGTTATTAACAGTGAAGCTGTGGACCAAATAGGCAGTCAATACATATATGACTACAAAATAACAGTGGGAAAACATTTTGATAAAAACGCAACAGTAGTAATAGAAAACCAACCCAAACAACCTGACTGTAAACTACATCCTTTCCATCCTGCTGATTGGGTATATGTTCAGAATCTTTTAGGAAAACCTCTACAGGAAAAGTGGGAAGGACCATTTCAAGTGCTGCTGACCACCTTCACGGCAATCCGAATCAAGGAGCGACCTGATTGGATCCACTACTCCCGGGTCAAGAAAGCTCCAGAGAATCCCCAAGAGAATTCCTGAAGGAACCCCTACCATGGACTGACAAATCCCAACGTTATTCTGTGGACTCTAGATAAGTATAATCTCCGCACAAAACACTACCATGGAATGGCCATGGTCAAATGCACGGGTTATCGCATCAATATTTTCGGGTGAGGCAGTGCCTCGACCAGGCATGTCCATTTACGTCCTACACAATAACATACCGTACACACACCAGGGAGCCCCCGGTGGTCTAGGGGAAAAGACACTGCACTGTCACTGCAGAGACCCGGGTTCAATTCCCGGTCGGGGCCCCTCCCCGGGCAGATGGAGTTCGTTAGCCCGTAAGGCAATCCATCTACATCCTGAGGACCTCGCTGCCACCATCCAAGTGTGCTTGGCCCCGGCAGATGAACCTCAGGATTAAAGGGTGGGCTCAGTTCCACGCACACTGTGTCTCACCTAAAAAATCCAATGCGCAGGCTGGAAGGTGTAAAGACCTTCCCCGGTTCTTCGTTCGCGAAGAGACTGGCCATTAACACACACCAGGACTGGATTAAACCCCCGAAGTCATTGTATACTATAATAGGACAACAGAACAAAGTAATACAAATAGGGTGCAAAGGTGTTAATACTCTAACGCAAAAAACTAAACTGATCGAGATGGTAATAAAGTCCCTAACCAACCAATCACTCACATTTAATCAGGCTAATAGGAATATCTGGATTAAAGCTAAAGGTCCAATTACATGCCGAAAAGATAACATAAAAGAAAACAAACAACACAAAGCCAAGTGCGAGACAAAATTAATACTTGATCAATCAGTGTCAGCCCAGTGCTCTTGGGAAAGTAGAGATAGAACTATCTCTGAGACATTCATCATCTGGCTTAAAGTGAAGCCCACTACCAAACCACCTGAAAAAGTAACAGACAAAATCACAATTCCTACTCCAACCTGCAAAGGAATACATAATCTGACCTTTATAGGACCCCACGTAGTAAGACAATCTAACGAGCTGAAATTACTATTAGATCCCGCATACTCACTGAAAAGAATCCAAGTAAATATTCAGATAAACATCACACACATACAGAAAGACTGCCAACCATTCATACAACAGAGCCTTAAAGGCTGGAAGGCATGGCTGGCTGCCAGATCACACCCACGATGCGTGCGGAGAGATGCAACTGGATGGCTTGGCACGGGTTTAGGAGTTTTAAACACGAGAGATCAAGAGGTGCTGGTAAATAGAGTGCTGTCACGCCCAGCCTAGGGAAACTTAAAGTGCCTCTAAGTTCATCCATGCTTACTCTAGCTGAAACACAGTCGCTAGCAATTCGATTATTAACCCTGGTTACCAACCATACATCCCAAGATTTTCTCAGAATCACTGATTATATTGGAAAAGCTAATAAGAAAATTGCACTCGACTTCCAGTGCATACAAACACAACAATGGGTACAAACTGTGGCTGCAGGAATACTGAGAGAGGGAACATCTGGAATACTACCTGAGGAGATAAAAGAAATTATAGCCAGAAACAGTTCCACCACTCAATTTGAGAAAAATTATCAGGCGTGGTGGCAACTAGTGAACTTTACATATAATCCACAAAATGAACAAATTGAGGCTTATGTGCTTACTATTAGTGCAGCCAAAGAAAGAATTATCTTTCCTGTTCTGACTTTAGGAACGATAAACCAGAATGTCATAATTAGACCCATAAATCATAACGTATGGGCACACTATGATTCCTCCAAAAACAAATGGCAATCAATCAGTACAGAAACCTGTATCCCTAAAGAGCAACTAGGGCACATCTGTGAAAATGCAGTCATAGAAAATGAAGATTTGTGTTTAGATACTGAAAATAGTATGTGCACCTTTGAAATGCTTCCCCATAATATAAACCAATCGCAAGTGTATTATGTAGGAAATGGATGTGCTTGTATTAGAACATTTTGTGATTATGTTTTTATTGATCTTTGCTATGTAGAATACTAACTTTTGTGTATGTAATTTTACTAAAATAATGGGTTGTGATTTTAATTATACTGTTCCTATTGCCACTAGACAACTAATCAAAGCTAAATATAGTTTATACCATGATGTACCGAAATTGCAGATAGAAATGGAAATTAATCTTTTTAAAGCAATGCTTAGGCACCCTGACATAGATAGATTAGTCCAGGAAGTGAATAAAAAGTCTCAACAAATGATTTGGCAGGTTGAACACGACTCCACCAATATAACAAATGTCGAAACACTTTTACTGTAAGCCCATAAGAGCCCCCCTACCCCCCTGTACACTTATAGTTTACCGTAAGCTACATTTCATTTACTGTAAGCTGCATTTCGTACAGGAAGACTTTGTCCTGTGCTGAGGGTATCAGACCTTAAAAGAACCACAACACTAGACAAAGTACTCAACGCCCATAAATCTCATCCAGAGGAGCCAAGGTAGACATTTCAATAAGTGAGGTAGGTCTAAAGCCAAGGGTTTCTTTAAGCATGAATGATCAGAACACAGAACAATAGAAAGTATGAAAGGTCACTGGGGTGACGTGAGGATGAGGACTGGAAAAGCAGACCCTAAGATGAAGGCAAACAGGAACTCCCACTAAAATATTCCTCAAAATGGAAACCACGCCTCCATCTCCGCCCCAACTCCACCTGTTATGAATATTGTAATCAAATGATGCAATAATATGAATATGTATAAAGTTATGTTGTAATCATGATCAGAACATTGTATAAATTGCTTGTTCTTACTGAATCACTTTGGAGTTTTTACCTGGCCTGAACTGGTAAATCTCCCCAGCGTCATCAATAGTCAATAAATACCTTGCTGCTTATGGACTTCAAATTCTGTCTTTGAGCAGTTTTATTTATCTGTCCCTTTTTGGGCATCACTCCCACACTTAATCTCTTTTGGGTAACTTAAAACAAGTGAGTTGGATTCTGCTGAGTTTTGTGGGTTGATGTGTGCTGGGTCGGTGCTTTGTGGAATGTTCTACCTTGGTTATATGTTATCCCTTTTAAACCTTTGCTAAAATCCTTATTTCCTCCTAAAAATAAAAGTATCTCTTGGGAAACGTGTGGAGTGTTTTCTCTTAAGGCTATCTCAAGGTATATTGAAACAAAACCAAAATAAAATAAAATAAAACCTAACCATGTTAGCATAACTTCTGAAACTTAGCATAAGTTTGTCTTTGCAAAATGTAAATAGGGGCCTGCCCAATTGCAGGCAGTTAGGATAAAGGGGATGTATTGGCTTGCATGAATGGATAAGATAAAGAAATGTAATGGTTTGCAAAAGAGACTGACAAGAGGAAGCTGGAAAAGAAGTGCTTTAGCACACAACAGGAGTAATCAATAACTTTGCAAGGGAAACAGGAGATGGGTGGTGGCATAGTTGCTTGAAATGATAAGGCTTTATGTAACAACCCTATAGTAATAAGTATAGGGAATAGGTAACCAAATGTATAATTAGGTAAGACAGCTACAAACTGATTCAAAGAAATTCTTAAACAATATGTAAAGTAAACTTTTATTACAACCAGGGACATGCAGGGGGTTTTGCCCCCCCCCCCCATGTATTCTACTGAGAAAAGTAACACAACAACTTTTTATACATTTAAAGGAGTGAGTTTCAAAATTATCTATTTTATACACTCTTAATGAAGTCTGCCTTATCTAAATAGACATTTGGTTGTCTAACTTCTATTTTTATTACTATAGAGTAGTCACATAAAGTTTTATAATTTCAAACAGCTTAGGTTTCCCTCACCCCTCTTTTGTCTCCCTTGCAGTGCTACATCCTAAAAGTCTTTCCTGCTTTCCCTGACAATCCCTTTTGTTTAAGTAAACTAGCTTTATCTTAATTGCCCACAATTTGGGCATCAACCTTCTTTCAAGCAGTTACAATTTTGCAAAGTCACACTAACATAGCTAAATTTTACAAACATAGGTAAATTTTTATTGTATTTTATCTTTATTTCAAAACAGGACTTTGTATCAATTCTCAAAAAATGTATATGATAGATAATATTTGAAACTTGCTTTCTCCAATGTATAAAAAGCTCTTGTTTTTTTTACTTGTCAGACACACACATGTATGAGAAATAAAAATATGGTCTTTTTATTACAAACAAAATGATAGGCATTTCATGAAGTTGTAAGGTGCTGAGGTACCAGGGTTCCTTTGCAACCAGGATAAGGGAAATATAAAGTTCATAAAGTTCATAAAAATTGAAACCTTTCTGGGCCATTTGGAAAATTTTGAACACAGGGGTTTTTCCTTTGGGCTAAGAACAAAGGAAGATCCATCATTTTTGACAGAGGACACCTCGCAACCAATCGAAAGGAAAGAAAAGCCCTTTTTCAGCGAAAAAAAAACTTTTTAAGGCAAAAATTAATGAATTAAAGTAATCTGAAAAGGGGTGGAATTTTGTGAAACTATAAAATGAATGAAATATAATCCCAAGAGGTATTTTCTCCCCGGAAATTCGGTGTGAGACTAAACCCAGTGCGCTGAATAAATTCTCTTTTTTTGTTGTTTCATGAGGTTTTGCCATCTCTCTAAATTCCAAGGAGAGATTTTTCCCACAAATTTGGGGGCTCGTCTGGGATCCAATGTCCACCAGTCCCGGGCAGGGGGGCACCAGCGTCCCTGGAAGGAGCGTCCCACCAATTTCAGCAGTCCGGGGGTTTGGAACCCTCCTTCAGGTCGACTGCGACAGAGGACTCAGGACAGATGATTGTGAAACAAAGAAAACAAGACAAGGACAAATTAAAAGACCACGGCATAGAACCCAGTAAGACATGGAAGGGGCTTTTTAAATTCTTACTGGGTGAATTGGATAAAAGGAGGGTGCATGAGTGTGTTTGAGACGTACTGGGGTACAGAGCAAGAGCAGAGTTCTGAAATACAGCATTTCCATCCTTCCGCAAGGGAATTGACCAGAAAAGGAACAAAGTGACTGTTGTGAAGTGCGAATGAAAGACTCCTTAGGGTAAAGAAGTGGCTGGAGTAGAGGAACTCTCCATGTGTCTAGGGGGAGGAAGGGTTGTGGGCAACCCCAACTGAATAAGGGAACCCCCACGCATGCCATTCCATGACTGAAGAGGGGGTCACTAGTTAGAGGCTTCCTCAGAGGAACAAAGACCAAGGCCGTGTGACCCCATCTAGGGAAGCTGCTGCATTGCTCTGCTGCCAAGCAGAGGGGGAGTGGTTAGGGACCGTCTCAGTTTAAATGAGACAGGTGTTTTGCTGAGGATGAGTTATGAGGAAGACCCAAACTCCTCTCTCTAAACAATTGTAAATCTGAAATTAAGAGGCTCCGATTGAGGGAAAAAAAGTGTGGAAAAAATAACAACCCTTTATTAAAAGATATATGTGCATTGGCAGAAACAATGAAAGAAAACAAAACAACCAAACAATACTCCTATACCCAAAAGTAATCCCCTTCAAAACAAACCAATAAACAAACAAAGAAAAAAAAGGTAAACAATTCAGTTTGCCCCCTTTGGTGCAATTCTAACCACAGTCAACAGGGAGCACTGTTGGATCACTGGAGATGCAGAGCTTGTAGTGTCCTGTGCCAGTCACCGGGGCACTGTAGGATCACTGGAAATGTAGAGCCTGCAGTACTTTTTGCTGGTCGGCAGGGGGCACTGTGGGATCACTGATTGTTGACATGTGGGGTGACACTCTCCAGGGTGTGTTGGAGAAATCGAAAATGGGTTTCCCTCCCCCCCTACACTGGAAAAGGAGAGAGAGAGGAGGGAGAGAAACAACAACAAAAAAAGTCCTCCTCAATGTGAAAACTAACTCTGTCCTGCTGGCCAAATCTTGCGGTATAGTTTTTCCCTCTCCCTTTGATGTGCACAACAACCACTGCTAAGAAAGAAACAAACGGGAACGAGGAAGGGGAAAAAACCTCCCGAAACAGTTCCCCTCTGATGAAAATCCAAGCAGAATCCACAACTGACAGCCAGGCTGAGAACAAAACCCACTCCAAGCTTCTACTCTGACCTTGTTCCAGCTTCAGCAGCCACCTGAACTCCTCCTTCCCCCCGTTTCCCAGGAGACTAGAGGGAAAAAAAAAGTAAAAAGGAATTCCTCACAATTCTCCAAAAGCAAGCCTCTGAGGGTCATTAACTAGGAATGTGGCCTTACCAACAGCTTCTTTTGTGTTACCTAACTGCCCATTTAAACATCCCCAAACATCCCCTCCACGCAGTGTGCAGGGGTAAAGGAAAAATTCCTGCTTAGTTTCTAAGAACCAGTAAAACCACGACAGGGACTTAGCAGTGCAACAAATCGATAGCCTGTGAGGCTCTGTGTGGAGACCTCGCCTTGTGGGACTGGCAACGGCAGAGACTGGGGCTTGGAAAATCCCGGTGTGAGGTGTATTCCCCCGTCGCGGTGCAGGTGAGGCAGGGAGAAGGTGGGCATGCTGGTCTCAGGCAGCCTGGGGAAAGAGAAAGTTTCCCCCGCGGTGCAGGCGAGAGAGGGAAAAGGGGGGCGTGCCAGTTTCAGGCAGTCCAGGGAAAGAGAAAGCTCCCCCCCCCCCCGTCCCCCCGCAGTGCAGGTGAGAAGGAGAAGGGGTGTGTTGGTTTTCAGACAGTTTGGGAAAAGATGAAATTGTGTTTGTGTGAAAGAGTGTGGTCTTAGAAGATTGTGTGAGCAGGCATTGTTGCAAAGGGGGGTGAAGCAAGTAAGAAAGCTGTGGGAAAGAAAGGAGAGAAGATGTCAGGAAAGCCCCCCAACATCCCTCATGATAGCCCCTTGGGGAGGATGTTAGATTCCTGAGGAGAGACAAGATGGACACTGGGAAAGGATAGGGTCACCATGATCCAATATTGCATGTACAAATGGACAAAAGGGTCAATAGGACAAGACCATCTCTATTGGTCTCAATTTGGTTCATTTGAGGGTTGGATTTGTAAAGCATTAAATCTCTATGTCAATGCAAAAGAGCCTTTTAATTCAAAAGAGAGGGATTATGCTGCATGTTGGATAGGGTCTATAGGACTATTCCCACTTTCTATAACAAATGGAGCTAATAAAAAACAGAAGAATGGCTCAAAATGGGACCCCTTAGAGAATCTCCCACAAAATCCTCCTCCCTATAGTCCTGAGGGGAATGAAGCAAATGGGGCACAAAACCCAAATACGACCCCTCCTCCAAACCCTCTCCAGACACGGGAAAGGACCAGGAGAGAATGGAAGTTAGAAGCACCTGAAAGGCTTTATCCCCTTTAGAGAGGTTCCAATGCAGGGAATACAAGGGTGTGTGGGATATGTAAATACCCCACTAACCAGCTCTGAAGTACAAGAATTTCTGAGAGAAATGAAAAAATTGTTAGAAGACTCATTGGGTTTAGCAGAACAATGTGATCAATTTTTAGGTCCAAATACGTACACATTCAATCTATAATAGGAACGTTGTTTTCAGTAGAGGAAAGGAACATGATTAGAACTGTGGGAATCCATGTTTGGGACCAGGAGCACCCTCAGGGGATAAATGGACAGGGAGGAGAACAAAAGATGCCAATAGCTCCCCCCGATTGGAACCAGAGTACTGATGGGGGAAGATAGAATATGATAGATTATCGTAATTGAATCATTAATGGAATTAAGGAAGCAGCCCCTCTAGGACACGATATGGCTAAGGCTTTTGATGAAAAGCAAACCAAAGATGATTCACTGTCAGAATCGTTAGTAAGAATAAAGAAAAACATACAACAGTATTCAGGAGTCCAGTTGGACAGTCCAGCAGGGCAACGATGGCTGAAAGCTTTTTTTGTGACTCACTCGTGGCCAGATATTAGATGGAAATTAGAAAAGTTGGAGGACTGGAATGAGAAAGATATTGTCGTGGTTTTGCTTTGGGTTAATTTGCTTTCCACTTTTTACACAATTACTATTAGTTGAGAGTAAGTTTTTTGCAGACAAAAGAGAGACAGGATTTGGGGTAAATAGTATAAACATTTATTACTAGTAAAACAAAAACCTACTAATAAATTAAAAACTAAAGAACTATATCTATAACAATTTTTACTCAAGTTAAAATGTTATATATACACAGAAATACTTCTTCTCTTTTTATACTAGTCCAAGGAGAAGAAGTAGTCTCATTCTGTATCTTTGGAGTTCCAGTTCTCTCCTTCTAGTAGCAGATCCTCAGCAGCAGCAGCACTTTCATTGCAGTTGGAATTTCTTCTCTCTCCTTCTCACTCTGTGTTGGCTTCCAGGGCTGGGCTTACCCCCCTCCTGGGCTAAGACTGAAGGCTGAGAGTTACCCAGGTCCTGAAGGGTCTTCCTTCCATAGGCTTGCAAGGGGACACTTGCCTACTATGGATCTTCTTCCACAGGGTTACAGGGGATAATGGTTTAAGAGTCTACCTCTGTTTCCCTATGGAGGTCCCTCCCCATGGGAGAATAGTCCTTGATAGACTTCTCGGCATGGGTCTAGCATGAATCCACACACGCACGGATTCTAACATCTCACATGGGCCGTCTCGCTCCAGCATGAGATTTCTCAAGGTCACAAAATCTTCAACAGTAGTATAGATCCACACACACACACGGATCTCAGTATCCCACCTGAGTCGTTACTGTTCCAGCACAGGTTTCCCTCAGGGTCACAAATCTCCACCAGGACTCTGTTTCACTTCAGTTCTTTTCATGAAGTTTCGGTTCTCTTTGGTACATCCACAGACTCTTCTATTAGCTGCATGGGGAGTTTCCTTACTCCAACAAACTTTTACAAGTAGCAGGGATTACTTTTCAGTCTTTTCCTTGCTGAGGAGAGAGAACGAAAGGCAGGGGGGAAACAAGCCTCCCTCCTTTCGCACTTTACTTTTTTTGCTGCAGTTTCAGCTGCCAGCTTCGACCTTGGAAGCTCCGTTATCTTTCGGCTGGAATTTTTCCACAGCAGTTTCTGTCCAAGTAGTCCATCTTTTAAACTTTTTTTTCTTCACTCCCTTACAAGAGAGAAGGGAGGACTTCAGTGCTGCACCTGCTCCCCCCACCCCGGCCCAAGCCGGGGGAGGAGGGAGTCTGGCCCTGCTCGGGCCTGCTATTCCTCTCCCCTACATGGCTGCTGCTACTAATTCCAACTGCGCCAACAACCTTCTCTTCCGTTTTCTTGAAGATGTAATTAGCAAAGGCATTACTGGACTTCTGATTGGCCTTTTTGTCCGGAAATTACCTGGACAAAACCATCCTCAGCCCCAAGGATGGGCTGATGGGCAAAACCACAACAGATATGAATGAGTTATTGAAGGAAGCTCAGAAAGTGTACGTTAGGAAAGACGAAGAGTGGGAAAAGCAGAAGATTCAGTTAATGATAGCTACGGTTGAGGAAGTGAACAAACAAGGGGGAGAACAGGCCCTGGGGCAGAGAAGGGCGTGGGTACCACAAGGGAAATATGGAAATGGTCCTAGTAAATATAAAGGACAGGGGACTCAATATCCTAGAGGGCCTTCCCGAGCACTAACAAAACCAGAGATGCAAACAGCCCCCCCAAATGTACAAAGTAAAGGGAGAGCCTGTTTTTACTGTGGGCAAGAAGGACATTTTAAAAGATTGCCCTAGATGCCAAAAAGACATCCAAGTCTTACAGTTACAGGAGAGTTCGGAATAGGAGTGTCAGGGGCTCTGCCTTCTGGGGTCAGAAACTGGAAAAGAGCCTTTGATAAATTTAAAATTGGGGCCCCAGGAGGATGATATCATCTTTCTAGTAGATTCAGGGGCTCAGAGGACCTGTGTAACCCAACCTCCATCAGAAATAAGAGTATCAAATCAAACAATCACAGTACAGGGACCAAAAGGAGAACACTTTGAGGTACCTGTGGCCCCATCAGTGTTAATAAAAGGAAATGGGAAGGTGACTGAGGCAGATCTACTGATTACATCCCAGGTGGGAGTGAACCTATTAGGTAGAGAACTAATGGGAATACCGGGAGTAGGGGTGGTACCTCAAGGGGAGGGAGTGGAAGTTAAACTCTTCATCTTAAGTGAAGATTTGGGCATAAATCTTGAAGTATGGGCCGAAGATGGGAACAGGGGAAGATTGAAAATAGAACCAATATATATAGTGTAATTGTCTACAGAAATTCCAATTCGCATTTGCCAATACTCCATTTCCCTGGAAGGGAAAAGAGACCTTTCACCAGTGGGAGAGAACTTAAAACGTAACGGATTGTTAGAACCTTGCATGTCACCATACAGTACCCTCCATCTTGCCAGTAAGAAAGTTGTGGGAAAGAAAGGAGAGAAGATGTCAGGAAAGCTCCCCAACATCCCTCATGATAGCCCCTTGGGGAGGATGTTAGATTCCTGGGGAGAGACAAGATGGACACAGGGAAAGGATAGGGCCACTATGATCCAATATTGCATGTACAAATGGACAAAAGGGCCAATAAGATGGGAAATCAATAAAATAGTTCATGTTTGACATCCTGTAGTACCAAACCCATACACCATAACAAACAAAATACCTCCAGAGTGTGAAGGGTTTTCAGTGGTTGACCTGAAAGATGCATTTTGGACTTGTCCACTGGACAAGAATTCCCAAGATATTTTTACATTTTAATGGGAAGACATAGACAGGCAGGAAAGAACAACTTAGATGGACAGTTCTCCTGCAGGGGTTCTCAGAAGCACCTAATTTGTTTGGACAGGTTCTGGAAAAAATAATGAATGAATTTGAACCAGGAGAAGGATTTATTGTTCTACAATATGTAGACGATTTGTTGGTAGCTTGGAAAACTCGAAGTAGAAAAGGGAACAGTGAGGCTGCTAAATTATTTAGGAAAACAAGGATTAAGGGTGTCAAAGAGCAAACTTCAGCTTGTAGAAAAGGAAGTAAGGTATCTAGGGTACATCATAAGCAATGGTGGACGGAAACTGAGTCCAGAAAGGATAAAGAGGGTCCTAGACCTTCCCCTGCCGAGGATCAAAAAGGAAATGAGACAATTCTTGAGGTTGCTGGGTTTTTGTAGGCTGTGGATTGCAGATTATAGTAGCAAGACAAAGTTTCTATATGAGAAACTAATGGCTACAACCTCAGGAAAGATTTACTGGGCGAAATATTGCTCAGAAGAAATTGAAAAATTTGAGAAACTAAAAGAAACCTTGACCCAAGCTCCAGTGTTATCATTACCAGACCTAAAGAAACCCTTCAATCTTTATGTAAATGCCTCAGAAGGGACTGCGAGGGGAGTTGTCACTCAAGACTGGGAAGGGGGGGGGGGGGAACAGGAAACCAGTAGTTTTTCTGTCAAAGATGTTGGATCCAGTAATTAGGGGATGGCCAGCGTGCGTGCAGGCAGTAGCTGCTACAACCATCCTTGTGGAAGAAACAAGAAAACTAACATTTGAAACAAAAATTAGAGTTCATACCCCACATGCAGTAAGAAGAATATTGAGCCAGAAATCTGGGAGGTGGATGACAGATTCATAGATCTTAAACTACAAAACTATATTAATAGAAAAAGATAATTTAAATATAACAACCAATTCATGTGTAGATCCATCACACTTTTTGTATGGGTCAAATGCCATGGAAAATGAGGAAGTTGAACACAATTGTTTAGACATTATAGACTACCAAACAAAAATCCAAGAAGATTTGATGGATATCCCTAGAGAAGGAGGGGTGCACCTGTTTATGGCTGGATCATCAAAAGTAGTAGAAGGAAAACGGAAAAGGGGTTATGCAGTGGTTGATGGAGAAGATCTCACTGTGATGGAGTCAGGCAGTCTCCCAAATACTTGGTCCGCCCAAGTATGCAAAGTGTATGCAGTGATTAGTGCATTACACATAATCGGCAGTGGGGTGGGAACCATATACACTGATTCTAAATATGCCTGGGGAGTCGCACATGTTTTTGGAAAAATTTGGCATGAGAGGGGAATGGTGACCTCTCAAGGGAAAGATTTAAGCCATCTAGAGCTTCTGGAGACCTTGCTAGAAGAAATCCAGTGGCCTCAGGAAATTGCAATTGTTCATGTTAAAGGCCATAGAAAGGGAAACGATATAATTTACCAGGGCAATAATGGAGCAGACCAAGTCGTCCGAGAGACAGCCCTGAGTCACAAGGTACCCAAGGCAAAGATAATGGCTCTAGTACCAATACCAAAGGAAATTCCGCAACCAGTATTTACTGACAAAGAAGAACAAGAGTTATTGGAAATAGGAGCTAAGAAGAATGTAAATGGGGAGTGGTTCTTCTTGGATGGGAGGCAAATGTTATCAGAAGCAATTATGTGAGAAGTGTTAAAAGAACTACATAACAGCACTCATTGGGGAACTCAAGCCCTGGTGGACACATTTCTAAGAGCTTATGGGCACCTGGGGGTATATACAATTGCCAAGTAAATTACAAGTGAATGTCTAATTTGCCAAAAAGTAAACAAGAGAGTGCCAAGAGCTTGCCCCCTTGGAGGACGAGAACTTGCAGGCAGACCCTTTCAAAGAGTTCAAATAGATTTTACCGAGTTACCCCACAGAGGTGAAAATATGTGTTAGTAATTATAGATCACTTAACTCATTGGGTGGAGGCAGTTCCAGTTTTGAGGGCAACTGCTCAAAGTGTAGACAGTACTATTAGAACAAATCATTCCCAGATTTGGACTACCTGAAACCATAGACTCTGACCGTGGATCACATTTCACCTCTAAAATTTAGAAACTAGTATGTGAAGCCTTGCAGGTTAATTGGCAACATTGTACCCCTTGGCATCCTCAGAGCTCAGGAAGAGTGGAACCCATGAATCAAACATTGAAGCGAACTATCACCAAGTTGGCACTAGAAACGGGATTACCTTAGACAAAATATTTACCATTGGCTCTCTTTAGGATTTGGACAGCCCCCAGAAAGGATCTGAATGTCTCCCCCTGTGAAATGTTATTTGGGCTTCTTTATCCCTCATGCCATAAAGGTATTCAAACCCCGACTCTGGAGTTAGGTGACAAATACCTTGTAGAACGTATCAAAATAATAGCTGAAAGACTGGAAAATCTCAGGCAGCAGGGACTGCTACCCCAAACTGTGAAGTTAGAGATGAAAGTACACAACATCTCAGTGGGGGATTGGGTTTTGATAAAGACCTGGAGGGAAGAACCCCTCAAACCAGAATGGGAGGGACTCTATCAAGTGGTACTAACTACAGAAACTGCAGTCTGGCCTATAGAGAAGGGATGGACCCACAGTACCAGAGTCAAGGGACCTATGGCATCCCCTTCCTCTGCTCCAGAGTGGAAATGCGAAAGGGGGTTCCCAAAACTTAAAATAATCCAAAAGCAAAATTCTTTTACAGTCGCCCAGAGATAACAGCTACGGACACGCCACCCCAATGAGAGAAGCCGGAGTCAGGATCCTAGTGAATGGGAGGTGTCATCTCTGTGAAGGTTGGTAGTGAGAATATGAACTCAGTAGCAAGACCAAGGCGTAATACTTGTCTTTGTTAGTTCTGCATCAGGACAAAATGAAATACTGGTGATTTGCATTTTGTTTACAGTGTTTCAAGAATGGACAAACTAATAAGTTATATGACATACAGTAGTTAAAGTATTGCAGGTACACATAGCAGCACTTTTGGCCTGTCATGAAGCAAAAACAACAGACCAGGTTTGCCTCTATACTTGCCACAAGAAGATCTCTCTACCCCGCTGTCAGCGGCAACCTGATAGGCATGGAGAGTGGAAGTATATGCTATACTGGACCTCTGATTGCCTTAGTTGTGCTCCAACAAGTAGCCATTGGCGATGACCCTTGCTCAAAGTGTCACCAAGTTGCATACTATGAGGTAGGAGTGATAACCACCTTTATGTCATATAAGTATGTGAACAAAGTTTGTTATGATAAAAAAGAATTGGAAATCTGCACAGCAAGTAACAGATGCTGTGGGGTAGCAAAGAATTTGAGGCTGGAAGGAACACGACTAGGACTAAGTTGCCCTATGGATGAGACACGGATTTGTTGGGATATCACCAACAAATGGGGGGAGGGTCCATGACGAAATAAAGGAAGAGATCATTTTAAACACTGAACAAGACATAGTTAAAGATCACCTACTATTGTCAAAGTTGAGTGATTTATACTCTGAATTGACACAGGAAGAAATCAGAGATTTAGAATTCACATTAGAGGGACAAAATCTGTTTGTTGATTTGGCAGAGAAAATTGCAAAAGGGCTAAATGTAAATAGCTGTTGGGTTTGTAGTGGACCTTTAATGACAGGGGAATGGCCCTGGAGGGTTTTTAGCCTAGATGTTTGAGAAATACTTAAGGGAAATTATACTTTTTCTCATAATAAAGTAAGTCAGCCAGAAGGGTGGATATTAAGCTCAACAGTGATTGGAAGGGATTGTATATTGAGGACAGGAATTCATGTTGTACACCCAGTTGAGGAAACTCTGTGTAAAAGAACTCTGAAGACTAACTTCACCTGCAGTTGGTATTTCCCACAGGTCCCAACAGAGTATTGGTCAGAAAAAGGCAACTCCAATTGCAAGTGGGATATGAACCAGAAGCTCTACAAATGTAGCAAAACCAAAATGAACCCCTTTTCTGGAATAAATGAAATATCAAAATTTTGGAGGAACGTTGGAAGGCACCCAATGGACTCTTTTGGATTTGAAGAAAAAGAGTGTATACAACTTTATCAGAAAATTGGAAAGGCTGTTGTACTTTAGGAATAATCCTGCCTGGGTTCTTCTTGTTGCCCTTAGAGAGTGGAGATGAATTAGGGATCCCTTTGTACGACTCCCTTAACCGGGAAAAAAGGGCGGTTGGAGAGAAAGTACCCTATATTGGAATTAAAGGACATTCAGTGGGAGGATCACAGAAATGAGGAGAGGAAGACTGACCTCCCAAAAGGATTATTGAATATTATGGACCAGCCACATGGGCGCAGGATGGGTCATGGAGTTACCGTACACCTATTATATGCCTAATCGAATCATACAGTTGCAAGTTGTGGTCGAAATAACTATAAATCAGACTGCAACACGATTACAATTGATAACTTAACAGCAACATCAAAGTAGGGCAGCCATATACCAAAACAGATTAGCCCTAGACTATCTTTTGGCAGAAGAAGGAGGAGTGCTTGGCAAATTTAACACCTTGGATTGTTGTTTACAGATTGATGATAGCTATGAAACACTAATGGAAATAGCCTCTAATATCCGTGAAATAACCCATGTGCCAGTCCAAAGTTGGAAGTCCGTGCTAGATGGAGGGTGGTGGTCAGACCTGTTTGGAGGAGCATGGTGGAAACAAGTAGGGTTTTTCTTTTTGTGTGCTATTGTCAGATTGGTATTTTTACCCTGTTTAATCCAATGTTTCATAAGATTGATTACTAGTGTGGTTCAAGGGATGCAAATGGTTGACATGCCTATGAATCCAAAAGTTACTGCAACAGGAGGCCCAGGAACCCAGAAGATTATGGTCCTATGCCCCGTCCTCAAGCAAACTAAAGACAAGAAAAATGTGCAGAAACTGTTATTTGAATGGGAACGCTCCAAAAAAACAGAAAATATGGATGAAGCTATGGACATATTAGCCAAATGGGAGAGAGGTCTGAGGATAAGGGGGTGGTTTGATGTATAATCCCTTTAAAAAACAAACAAACAAACAAACAAAAACCTGAGGATTATGAGTGTAAGAAATAAAAGACTGGTTTTATCACAAGCAAACAAAATGGACAAAGGGTACTGACAAAGGGTACTAACAAAGGGTTATTTTTGCTTTCCTTATTACTAACCTATAGGCATTCCACAAAAGTTGTAAGGCATACAGTTCAATCTTGAAATGTATCCCAGGGATTGGGCGTGTGGGAATAGGGAATTGTATACTAATTGGAAATATAGCTGACCCAACCCCATGCTACAGGACTGGCCATGCGGGCAGATGGAGGCCACCATTTTGCCTGAAACTCCAACCCTGGCATGAGAGGGGGGCACAGGAGAGCCAATCCAAGGAGGAAAAACGCCCCTCTGTGACATAAAACAGGGTTGGACCTTAGGAATGTTTAAAAGGTCGGGGTTTTGAATCGGGAGGGGTGCTCTAGGAAATTTTGGGACCTGGGCACCCAACACGTGTTGTAATTAAATTTTCCTACTTATATTATTATTATTATTTTCTTTGTTCTGTGGATTTTTTTCCATTGCTGTAAATTTAAAAGACAGAGATTTTTCTCACAATTTTGGGTGCTTGTCCGGGATCCAAGTCCGTTGATCATGTCTTAGGGCCCGGTGCTCCTGGACGGCACGCCCTCGCCTCTATTTAGGTGGTCCAGGAGTCTGGGATCTCTCCGGGGTTGGCAGCGACTCGAATCTGGGATGGATTACTACAAAACAAAGAAAAACAGAAAGTGAGTCCCAGAATAGGACGAGAGAGTCCAGGAGGGAACTTTTTAGCCTGAGTGCAGAATTCTGGAGGGGACTAGTCCAAGAGTAAGAACACCTGGTAATTGGAAGAGCCTAGAGAACCAAACTCAGTCCTGAAATAACCCTAATTCACCTGTATTATTATTACTGTAAAAGCATAAGAAGATACTGTTATAATGTGTGGGAAAGCAAGTAAAGAAGCTAAAGGAAAAGCCTCCGATATTCTTCGTGATAGCCCCTTAGGAAGAATATTGAGTGACTGGGAAAGAACTAGAAGGACTCAAGGGAAAAGTAAAGTTAAAATGATACAATATTGTATGTAAGAGTGGAGAAAAGAGCCAATAAGATTAGATTGTGTCTTTTGGCCCCAATTTGGTTCATCAGAAGGCTGATTATGTGAAGCATTGAAAGAGTATGTGAATGAGAAGGAGTAATCTGACCCTGAAGAAAGTGCATATGCTGCCTGCTGGGTGGAGTCTGTAGGATTATTTCCAGTCTCTGTAGCACAGTGGGAAAAATAGTCAGAAGAAAAAGACGGATCATGGGTGGAACCTACTAGATATTCTCTTAGAAAATCTTCCTCCCTATAACCCCGAGGAGGATGGAGATGCTGGGGCACAAAGTCCTAACACAACCCCTCCTCTGAGTCCCCCCTGGACACGTGAGAGGGTCAGAAAGGCACAGCAGGTAACAACATTGGAAGAACTTTACCCCCTTAGAGAAGTTCCAATGCAGGGGGCACAAGGGGGTGTAGGCTATGTAAATGTGCCATTGACTAGCACTGAGGTACGGGAATTTGGGAAGGAAGTGAAAAAGTTGTTAGAAAATCCATTGGGTTTGGCTGAAGAACTTGATCCATTTTTAGGTCCCAATATTTTCACATGGGACGAGATGCAGTCTATAATAAAAACATTGTTCTCGACAGAGGAGAGAGAAATGATTAGAGCTGCAGGAATCCCTATCTGGGACCAAGAGCACCCACAGGGAGTAAACGGGCAAAAAGGAGAGCAAAAAATGCCAGTTGCCTGCCCAGATTGGAATCAAAATATGGATGTAGGGAGACAAAACATGATCAACTATCATAACCCTTAACATAATTAAGGGGATTCGAGAAGTTGTGCCTAGAGGGCAAAATGCAACTTAAGCTTTTGATGACAGACAATCTAAGGATGAGTCACTTTTGACGGGGAGGCACCTGAGACATACATTCACGACCTATGAGATCTCAAATATGTCTGCTTTATTAGGATAGCTCAGAGGTTTTATAGCATCCGTACTCCGGGTCTCGTGACAAGAAACATACAATTGGATACAGGCTACTGTCCAGCTGTAAACATCCATTACAAATACCTTTATAATTGGACATTAACAGATAACAGGGTAATAGTTTACTTTAACAAACTCCACCTTCTTCTTGCCAGTCATGTTTCTTTGTTCTTAAAAAGACACCCGTAGCCATCTTGGGACCTATAACTTATAGTACTTATAAAACTATGTGAGGGTTTATAAAAGTCTATAAAAGTACCACACACAATATAAATTGCTCACACATTCATTATGTTCCTCCCACAAATCCCCTTTTTTGTTTTTGAGCAATTTATATTACACTAATACATTCTTAACTTTCTACTAAGATATTATAACACACAAATACATATATCCATCACCATTAAAAATAACACCTTCACACACTTATCATTTATTTCTATCTTATAATGCTAAAATTTATTCCAGACTAAAATTTAATGGATAATATGTCAAGTTCACACCAAAAACACTCTTTTAAAGTCTAAATTTCTATTGATTATATGATACTACACTATAAAACTATCTTATAACAATACTGGAAAAAACTCTGTAATTCTGAATAGTTTATCTACCACAGTATCAACCTTGTTCTGCAGAATCACTCCCTTTCCAAGGTCTTATCCAACGTGTAAGCAGCCACCGAACTCCTGTCTCCGTGAGAATACAAGCATACCCTCTGTCAGTTAGTTTTACCTCTGCAGGCCCCTTCCAGACTCCGGTTTGTGGGTCCTTGTACTGAACTTTCACTGTTACCTGTGGATTTACTAAGCCTGACTGCATAGAAGTATTATGCATTACAATGGGAGGGTCCGATCTTCCACCCGTCAACCGTAAAAAATTCAAAACATATAACACTTTTGCAAGTCGGTTATGTGGGCTATCCAGCTCTTCTCCCCCTTTTTGTTTTTGCAAAAGGGATTTCAGGACTCCATGAGCTCGTTCGATAATAGCTTGTCCTGTAGGAGAATGAGCTATGCCGGTAACGTGAGAAATACCCCAATTCAAACAGAATCTGTGAAAACACTGCGAGGTATAACCAGGCCCATTATCGGTCTTAATTTCTGTGGGAACTCCCAGGGCCGCTATACATGCATACATGTGACGGATGACATATCTGGCACCCTCTCCAGCGTGAGCAGAGGCCCACATAGCATGAGAAAAAGTGTCACTGCACACATGCACACACTTCAACCTTCTAAACTTATCAACATGGGTGACATTCATCTGCTAAAATTGCAATGCCTGCAAACCACGAGGATCGATCCCCAAGTCAATGCCCACTGCCGTGGCAGGCTGAACAGGTCCACACTACACTCTATACTGTAAGGGGTTGCAGTGTGTTACCTGTAACACCTGGAAGTAAGTTCCGTTTCCAGTCTATTCCTCCCTGCCAGGGCACATCGAGATGTCTTTTCAGCAGCTGTAAAAACAGTAATCCCCTCCACAGGATCATCTGAAGGCAACACAAGCTGTTCAATAACCTGATGTTGTAACAAAGGCAACAACTTGTCTGATGGATAATGATTTGTGATCAGTCCCTCAAAATCTGCCATAACTAGTTGGAATGGTTCAGATGTCTTAAACAACCACTCCAAATAGCCCTGAGCGACCGGCACAAATATTACAGATGGATCCCTTCCAGTTAACTCACAAATCCGTCGCCTTCGCTTCATGACAAGGTGTGCAAACAATTCAGGTCGTGTCATGATTGTCTTTTTGGGCTTATAGGGCAGGAATACCTATTCCAAAATTCTGACACTGACTGCTGTTCGACAGATGACACTTAAGGGATGTTGTCTACTCCCCCCAGAGTTGACAATCAGATACTGGACTGGCTGATCTTCTAGTATTCTACAGGCGTACCCTGCAGCTATCTTACCTGAGATGTTAACTATAGCTGCTTTTTGCACGTCTGACAAGTCTCTCCGGAGGTCTGCATTAGCAACAGACCCTAGTAAAGGCATCAGAGGAGCTAGATCATCACTGGTTATCTTACAAATAGGTCTCACTCACTGTATGTCACCAAGTAGCTTCTGCACATCAGTCAAGGTTCTTATGTCAGTGTTAATGGTTAATCTCTGTGGCTTCACAATACTAGATGTAATGGTCCAACCTAGGTACTGTCAAGGCTTTTGCCTCTGAATCTTTTCAGGAGCGATCATCAGACCACGCTGACTTAATTCCTGTTCTAACTGTGACAACAACGCAGGGATATCTAAATTTTTGCCTGCCACACGATCTTTTAGATCTAATATCAGTATAGATCAATCATGTGGAATCATTGTAGGGGAGGGTAAACTCGGCTGTAAGATTCCCATATTCTCTATGACTGCATTAATAGCTCGTAGATCATGCAACAGTCTCCATTTTTCTGACTTTTTCGGAATGACAAATATAGGAGTATTCCATGGGCTTGTAGATGGAATAATGTGACCTGCATCTAATCGTTCTGGAACCAGTTGTTGTACTATTTGCAGCCTGTCTTCTTTCAGCGGCCATTGATCAACCCAGATGGGTTTTTCTGTTCTCCACTTCAGCTTCAAGGTTGGCTGCTTTTCAATGGCCGCTCCTGAAAAGGGGAGGTAACCAGGCATGCTCCCATCTGACCTAGCAGGTCTCGACCTATTAAACCCACTGTCAAAGATAGTACATAAGGCCTTGTACTCACTGATGCACCGTCAGAAAAACGAAAACTTACCACATCTCTACTGATCCACGTCTGCTGTACACCACCTACCCCTTTCACTCCTGCAGGTGCCATCACCACGGGCCAGGTGTTAGGCCATTTGCATCTGGGGATGATGGTAACATCCGCTCCAGTATCAACAAGCATAGTCATAGTGCTGGACTGACCATTAGGATGCTTTACAACTACACTCTCCTCAGGTTTTCCCTGCTTTATGTCTATGGTTAACATCACCTCAGGAGGACCTGTGGAACCAAAACTTTGATCCCCTCGAGTCCATGATTCTGCCTTGAAAGGTACCAGCCGTGCTATTTTGCTGTCAGCGGGAATGAAAGCTGACGGTGTTAAAGTATATACCATTATTTTGATGACTCCCGTAGCATCAGCATCTATCACTCCTGGCACCACAACAATTTCCTGACGAGACAAAAATGAATGTCTTAACAAGAGAGCACTGAATTCTCTACCTAAAGGTTCTTACAATGTAAAAATTACTCTTTGGTTAAAAACTCTTAATATCTATGTAATGCATTAGCAAGTCTACAAACACATATATATATATGTATATATAAACCCACACAATACTTTTCTCTTGCACACAATTGTCTTTCAAACAGTCATAAGGTGGCCACCTCATGCGTACCGCATTCACACATGCTTTCACACAGTGAAGCTTTTGTTTTTGGTTATAATACGATTAATATGCAACTCCCCATAGCAGAGGCTTCATCTTCTACGG
>NW_020956286.1:128482-130100 GCF_003031625.1 Empidonax traillii | reverse complement strand
TTTTTTTTTTTTTTTAAACCAAGGGCCCCTAATGCCCCACTGGAGCAGCTACAGAAGCTGCTTCCTCCTGTGCAACCACCCTTCCAGCCGCTCTGAGGGGCTGGGTTGCAGTGCGATGGAGTCAAAATTCTGCGTTGATATAGCTGTTGCTGTTTTCAGAAAACAGGAGTAGGGTCACAGCTTGCACTGCTGACGCCGCTTTTGCTGCCGGGGTACAGCCACTGTGGCGTAAGGGAAATAAGACCTCTGTGCGCCGCCGCCGCTCTCGCCGCTCTCTGCGCCGCTGTGCTCCGTACCCTCGGTCCCGGGGGCTGTCCCGGTGTTTCGAAAAATGAGTTGATTCACGTTTTTCTGGGTTTGAGAGAGATGACATTTCAGCGAAGATGCGACTGTCAGTGCCTGCACTTCATTCTTACTTGCCGCTGGTGATGACGTAACGGCTGGCTCCGTGCAGGACGCATGCGCGATGGTTACCGTAGGTGGCACTGCGGGCGCAGGCGCAGAAGGTCCCCCTGTGATGACAGACTGCGCAGGCTCGTCCACAGACGCAGGGGCAACACGGGGGCCGCGGGGAGGGGGGGAGCTGCGGGCAGCGCAAGCGCAGTGACGGTTACAGTCCCTGGCTCCGCTCCAACCTTAAGCTCTTCGGTTTTTGCCCCCCCCGCCGTAGCTGGAGCTAAGCCAAGCTGCTTTCTCGGCGCCATTAGGATGGGCGCGGCCGCAGCACCGAACACGAACTGATCCGCAGAAGTTTTACTCTCGGAGACTTTCGCTTCTGCCCTGCTCTCATCATCTAAAGCTGTGCGCACAGACAGAGACACTCACTGCTCGGCTCCCGCCTCCTACAGCGCAACCACCAGCAGACGACACAGAGTAGGAAACTTTTTAACAACTTTAGACCCTCTTGCGGTCTCTTCCCAAGGTTTCCGACCCACAGCATCCCAGGTAGACACTTCAAAGGCAGCAGAAACATTGGAGATAAAGTCCTTTGCCTCGGACCATTCCAACAACCCTCTAAGGGTGGTACGTTCATAATAAAAGTCCTTTTTATAAAGGATAGTTTGGAGAAACTTTTCCACCGCTTCCTCCTCTTTTGAGAGGACGGTCCCCCACTGGTTTCCCCTTTTCTGGCTGCTCACCTGGCCAGGGTAAGTTTTCCACAACATTGTTTACCGCGGATTTTCAATTCCAGACGCTGGGGTAACGTCACCAGAATTCCAGCCAGCTTCTCCCTCCTTCGTCCAGCTCGCTTCCACGTCCTGATCGAACAGCGAACTCGAAGTCCCGATTCCACAAGCCACTTTTAACACCTGTTCTCGTCTAAAATCGCAGAGAGGCAGCAAAGATTGCTTTTAAGACCATCCTAGCCACTCCAGGAAGGCAGTAGTCCTTGTTTTCGGGTGCCACGTTTTGACGGGGAGGCACCTGAGACATACATTCACGACCTATGAGATCTCAAATATGTCTGCTTTATTAGGATAGCTCAGAGGTTTTATAGCATCCGTACTCCGGGTCTCGTGACAAGAAACATACAATTGGATACAGGCTACTGTCCAGCTGTAAACATCCATTACAAATACCTTTATAATTGGACATTAACAGATAACAGGGCAATAGT
>NW_020956286.1:113972-126269 GCF_003031625.1 Empidonax traillii | reverse complement strand
GTTTTATAGCATCCGTACTCCGGGTCTCGTGACAAGAAACATACAATTGGATACAGGCTACTGTCCAGCTGTAAACATCCATTACAAATACCTTTATAATTGGACATTAACAGATAACAGGGCAATAGTTTACTTTAACAAACTCCACCTTCTTCTTGCCACTCATTTTTCTTTGTTCTTAAAAAGACACCCGTAGCCATCTTGGGACCTATAACTTATAGTACTTATAAAACTATGTGAAGGTTTATAAAAGTCTATAAAAGTACCACACACAATATAAATTGCTCACACATTCATTATGTTCCTCCCACAAGTCACCATGTGAATGGTTAGAAAGGTTGAAAAAGAACATCCAGCAGTATTCAGGAGTTAAATTAGATGACTCAGCAGGGCAACAATTGTTGAAAGTTTGTTTTGTAACTCACTCCTGGTCAGATATTAAGAAGAAATTAGAAAAGATAGAAGAATGGTATGAGAAGGAGTTGAATGTACTATTAAAAGAAGCCCCAGAAGTATATGTACATAGAGATGAAGAAAAGCAGAAACAGAAACTTAAAGTAATGTGGGCTACAGTGAAAGAGGCAAGTAAATCTGAAGAAGAGAGGAGGTGGGAACACCACTAGAACAAAAAGGGGGTCCCAGTGGTAATAGAGGGCAAAAAGCCACCCGGCACAAGAGACCCCCTCAAATAATGCAGAAGTCGGAACTAGAAACAACCCTCCAAGGGGTACGAATTAGGAAAGTGAAATGTTTCTACTGTGGGAAAGAAAGACACTTTAAGAAAGAGTGTCCAAAGCGCCAGAGAGACATCAAATCTTCCAGTTACAGGAGGACTCAGAATAGGGAAGTCAGGGGCTCTACCCTCTGGGGTCAGAAATAGGAAGAGAGCCCTTGATAAGCTTGAAATTAGGACCCCAGGGGGAGGATACCATCTTCTTAGTAGATTTGGGAGTTCAACGGACCTGTGTAATCAAACCCCCCATGGGGGTTAGAGTATCTGATCAAAGCATTACAGTAATGGGGGCAAAAGGAGAGAAATTTGAAGTACCTGTAGCCTCATCTGTATTAATAAAAGGAAATGGAAAAATAATTAAGACAGATGTATTAATCACATCCCAAGTTGGAGTAAATCTGCTAGGCAGAGATCTAATGGGAATCTTGGGGATATGAGTTGTACCACAAGGGGAAGGGGTAGGAGTTAAACTTTTCATCTTAAGGGAAGGATTAGATATAAATCCTCAAGTATGAGCTGGAGATAGAACCCTTTAAAGTAGAGTTATACACAAAAATTGCTGTCCGAGTTCGGCAGTACACCATTCCCCTTGAAGGGAGAAAGGGTCTTGCACCAGTGATATGTAGATGATTTGTTAATAGCAGGAAAAGAACAATTAGAAATAGAAGAGGAAACAGTAAGACTGCTCAACTTCTTGGGAGAACAAGGGTTAAGAGTATCAAAGAGCAAACTTCAATTTGTAGAAAAAGAGGTTAAATACCTAGGACATATTATAAGAAAGGGTGGGCAAAAATTAAGTCCCAAGAGGATAAGAGGGATTTTAGATCTCCCTCTCCCACAAACAAAAAAGGAAATAAGAAAATTTTTTCGGATTAGTAGGTTTTTGCAGGCTATGGATTCTAGACTATAGTAGTAAGACAAAATTTCTATATGAAAAATTCTCAGTCCTTGAGAAAGTTTACCAAGCAGAATATTCCTTAGAGGAAACAGAAAAAATTGAAAAGCTAAAAGACTTAAACCTTTTGATCTTTATGTAAATGCTACAGAGGGGATTGCAAAAGGAGTTGTCACACAAGACTGGGGAGGGGTCAGAAAGCCAATAGGGTTTCTATCAAAGATCCAGTAATCAGAGGATGACCAACGTGTGTACAAGCAGTAGCTGCCACAGTCATCCTTGTAGAAGAGGCAAGGAAGTTAACATTTGCAGTAAAAATTAATATTCACACTCCACATTCTGTGAAGACTATACTAAGTCAAAAATCTGGGAGGTGGATGACAGATTCTCAAATCTTAAAGTATGAGACCATACTAATGGAAAAAGATGACTTTAACCTCTAATTCATGTGCAGATCCAGCCCAGTTTTTATATGGTCAAAAGAACATAGTGAGACTGAACACAGTTGCTTAGATGTTATCAATTACCAGACAAAGGTCAGAGAAGATTTGATGTATGTTCCCATAAAAGAGGAGATGCATCTATTCACAGACAGATCATTAAAGGTAATAGAAGGAAAACAGAGAAGTGGTTATGCAGTAGTTGATGGAGAAGATTTTATGGTGGTAGAATCAGAGACTCTCCCGAGCAACTGGTCTGCTCAAGTATGTGAAGTGTATGCAGTAATCAGTGCGCTGCGTATAATCAGTAATGGAATTGGAACTGTATACACAGATTCTAGATATGTTTGGGGAGTCGCACAGGTGTTTGGTAAAATTTGACATGAGAGAGGAATGATGACCTCTCAAGGAAAAGAAATAGGCCATCGTGAACTTGTTGAAACCTTACTATAGGAGGTCCAACAACCCCAAGAAATTGCCATCGTACATGTTAAATAACACCAAAAAGGAAAAAGTATAATTTGTCAAGGGAACACCTGAGTTGACCAAGTTGCCAGAAAAGCAGCTCTAGGGCATAAAGTATCAGAAGCAAAAGTGATGGTCCTTATACCAGTACCAAGAGAACTTCCCCAACCAGTATTTACTGAGAAAGAAGAACAAAAATTGTTAGAAATAGGGGCCGAGAAACATGATGGTGGAAAATGGTGCCTCCCAGATGGGAAGCAAATATTATCAGAAGCCATCACGCGGTAAATACTAAAAGAACTACATCAAAGCACACATTGGGGAATACAGACTCTAGTAGAAACATTTCTAAAAGTTTACGAGTGCCTAGGGGTATGGACTGTGGTTAAACAAGTAACAAGCCAATGTCTAATCTGCCAAAAAGTAAACAAAAAGACACAAAGAACTCATCCCCTTGGAGGGCGAGAATTGGCAACCAGACCCTTTCAAAAGATACAGGTAGATTTTACCGAACTGCCCCTGGTCCAAAGATGGAAGTATCTATTAGTAATAGTAGATCACTTGACACATTGGGTAGAAGCATTTCCGTTTTTAAAAGTCACAGCACAAAGCGTAGTGAAAGTACTGTTGGAACAGGTGATTCCCAGATTCGGGTTACCTGAGACCGTAGACTCAGACCGGGGGTCGCACTTCACCTCGAAGCTCCTGAGATTAACATGCAAGGCCTTGCAAGTTACTTGGCAACACCATACCCCCTGGTACCCCCAGAGCTCAGTCAGAGTAGAATATATGAACCAAACCTTGAAACGGACCATAACCAAACTGACACTGGAAACAGGGCTACCATGGACAAAGTGCTTACCCCTAGTACTTTTCCGAATTCAGACAGCCCCCAGGAAAGATCTAAACATATCTCTCTATGAGATGCTATTTGGGCTGTCCTATCCCACCTGTCTAAGGGGTGCCCAACTCCCCACTCTTGAGTTGGGTGACAAATACCTTAGGGAATATATTGCAATGATAGCAAAAAATTTGGAAAACCTTAGACAACAAGGGCTACTGCCCCAGACTGTAAAATTAGAAATGAAAATACATAAATGTATGGCGGGAGACTGGGTTTTGATTAAAACTTGGAAAGAGGAACCCCTCAAACCAGAATGGGAGGGAAGGACCCTATCAGGTATTATTGACTACTGAAACTGAAGTAAGGACTATGGAGAAGGGGTGGACCCACAGTATCCAAGTCAAAGGACCTGTGACACCCCCTCCTGCTGTCCCAGAGTGGAAATGCCAAGGAGAATATCCGAGGCTCAAAATAACCCAAAAGTAAATTCTCTTACAGTCACCGAAGGGTGGCAGCTGTTGAGACATGAATCCCTGCAAAATTTCAGCCCTTGGGAGGGGCCACCATTGCGAGAACCAATAGTGTAATCACAAGTTGAGCTGCAAGAGGAAGATGTAAACTGTGACTCCATAATCCTTAACATTATGTCCTAGTCCTATAAAGAATTAAGGTAACAAATTTATGGTATGAAGTGGGATTGTAACTATTTGACAGAGTAAACCACTCTTTAAAATTCCTTTCTCACAACAGCAAAATGCCTTGACCTAACCAACCACATAAAGCAAAGCAACAGAGGGCAAGACCAGGTTAGCCTCTACACTTGTCACAAAGAAGATCTATTGACCCTGCTGTTGGCCGCAACCCAATAGGTATGGGGAGTGAAGGTGTACGCTATACTGGACCTCTGTTTGCCTTAATCATATTGCAGCTGGTGACTCTTACAGTCGAGGAGTGTCACATGTACGACATTGCACGACACAGAAAGAAAAGAGTTTACTCTACAGAAATAAAACCCCAACTCAAACCAAACAACCAACAGAAAAACCATCCACTAAAAATAAAGAAACAGTCCAAAAAAATCAACATTATTACCTTTGAAAGATCTATATAGTGAGATGATCAAAGAACTAGAACTTCCTCCAGTGGGACAGAATTTATTTGTAAATCTAGCAGAGAAAATAGCAAGTGAACTAAAATTATCTTGATGTTGGGTTTGTGGAGGGCCTCAAATAGCAGAAGAATGGCCCTGGAGAGATACTAGTCTAACTGTGTGAGAAATACTAAAAGATAATGACACCTTCACTAGCAGTAAAGTAAGGCGGTCAGAAGGGTGGGTATTAAGTTCCATGATACCAGAAGATTGTTTGCAGAGAACAGGAGCCCAGTTTATGAGAGCAGTTGGACATACTCCCTGCAAAAGAATTCTGAGTACTAATTCAACTTACAATAAGTATCTTCCCCAAATCCCAAGGGCTTACTGGTCAAAGGAAAACAACTCCAATATTATATGGGACACGAATTGGAAACTATATAAATGTGTAAAGCAAGAAATGAACCCTTTCTCTGGGATAAGAGAAATATCAAAATTTGGGGAAAACATTATTAACACCTCCAAAGAATTTTGGAAGGTGCCAGATGGGCTCTTCTGGATCTGTGGAAAAAAAGCATACATAATTTCACCAGCAGAGTGGAAAGGATGTTGCACTCTAGGGATAATCCAACCTGGATTTTTCCTATTAGCCCTAGAAAGTGGGGATGAGTTGGGAATCCCAATGTATGACGAACTTAAACAAGAAAAAAGGACAATTGAAGTGGGAGGGACCCAGAGGTGGGGAGAGGATGAGTGGCCTCCTGAAAAGATTATTGAAACTTAAGGACTGGCAACACCGGAACAAGACGGAAGTTGGGGTTATCATACACCCATTTACATGCTCAATTGGAGAATTCGACTACAAGCCGTAGTCAAAATAATCACCAATCAGACTGCACAAGGGTTAGAATTAATAGCACAACAACAAACTCAAAGTCGAGCAACCATATACCAAAATAGATTGGCTGTAGACTGTTGGGGTCTTAGCAGTTTTAAACGAATATGCTGAGTTCTGAAAAGGTCAGGAGTTGACCGTTAGACAAACAAGAACAAGTTTTACGGTTACAAGAATGCAGAGGTCAGCAGAAAGTGGGATGTGAAAAACAGCGATAACAGAGACTTTGTCCAGGAATGTGGGCTTTGAGACCACCAATCGATGGACTGCCTGAGGCGCATGAACAATGTGTGCTGACCAATCATAATAGCACGCTGTGCTCGTGATCGCATGTCCAGGACTCAAAAGATTATATATTGCGTAACCTTCTGATAATAAAGCGGATTTGAATTTGCATCTTATAGATGTGTCGTTCTTTCCCGCTCGCATAAAAGTCCGCGGCATTTGGTGACTCCCAACTTATGTGTTTGGAGAGGGTCGAATTGCATCAAGCTGCGGAGCCTGCGAGGATCCTGCTGTCAGTGGAACTTTAGCTGGGCGCCCGAAGAAAGGCAGTTTGCGTGCATGGCTGACCAGTGAGTCAGGGAATAAGCAGGATGGGATTAACTGCTTCAGCAGTGGAAAAGGCAATTGTTGATAGCCTAATGAAATTGGTTGACAAGACTAATGCTCAGCTGCCGCGTTCGGCACTGATAAATTTATTACATTGGTGTCGCCGTGGCCTGGCTCAGGAGAGCAGACTGGAACCGAGCTGGAGCCAGGGCTGGGACCGGAGCCGCCTCAGATCACGATCGAAACCATCCCGTTCCCCCCCCCATTCCCTGCCGCGGTGTGTGCCGCAGACGGGCTGAGACGGGGGAGGGAGGGGTGAGGCAACTGTGGAATTCTGTAGAGCCCGCCCACAACATTCTTTGAATTTTTAACAATGTTAATGCAATTGAACAAGAGGCAAAGATATGTTTGCTTTGCAAGTTATGGTTTTCTCACAGCAATCACTCACGGATGCAAGACACGGGGTAAAGAATTTTACTCTGAGACTCCAAAACAAAGCTGCTGTAAGATTTTAAGAGAGCCTAGTTACCTTGGAAAGAGCACAGTTCACGTTAAAGAATCTCGGTTGGCTCAGTCAGTAAAGCATGGGACTGCGAATCCCAGGATCATAGGTTTGAGACCCACTGTGGAACAACCTGCGGAGTGGCTACAGTCCTGTGGCCAAGCTCTTCCTTTTTTCCCAAGCAGACCCCTTTGCAAAATTGACTACTCTAATCTGTGTCTGTTACGAAAACAACTTAAAACTGACTGAACTATTAATAGCAACAGTTTGTGAGTTTTTTTTGTTAACACTGCAAGCAACCGAAAGAGGCACACGGACAGAAGCTCAGAGGTGACTGCATACCAACATTCAGAGAGCACGGAGACAGCACCAGCAGGGAGGGTCGACACAGATCGGGACGCCCACTCAGCACCATGCTGGGAGCAGACCGAAGGCGGAGCCGCTGTTGATGGAGCTGCAGAGCTGGGGCGCTAAAGGTTCTGAGCCAGAGCGGGGCGAGTCGCCCCCTGACACCATCAGGGGCCACCGCCTGCATTGAGGGTGTCCCGGACGACCCGAGGCTCGGCACTTGTAGTGTTGCAGTGTGACAAAACTGCTAAAACTACAGTTGATATAAAAAAAAAAAAATAAAAAAAAGGGGGAGCTTTGAAGAGAACTTCCATGTGCATGGCTGGTAGTGCTTTTCACTGAGTTTGTCACAGTGTCACAGTTGACAGAGAAGTGGAACTTACTGAGGAATAGTTAAAAGTTTAAGAGACCTATGATTGGTCCTGGTTGCTTGGTTACTGCAATTTTGTAATTGCAGATTTTGCTTTTCCCCTTCCTAGCATCAGGTTAAGATAAATTTCAATTGGGAATTTAAAGTGTACACATGTTGCAGTTTGTGTAGCTTCTCGAGGGTCTCTCAAGGCTGCTCTGTGAAGGTTTCCAGGGCTGAGATCACCCCCACCCCCCGCTGCCCATCCTTCGTGGCAGGGACAGGCAGCGGAGGCATCTATGCCAGGAGACAGAGACCACGCAGCATGCAGAGAGGCCAGCAACAAAAAGAGCTTTATTCAAAAATCCCCCAGCTTATATGGGCTGGTGGGGAAAAGAGGGGATTGGCCATTTAGATAGCCAATACAAGGAGACAATATAATAACTATGGCAACACAGGAACCAGTGATAGACAAGTGAGTTATCAGCTTCAAACCCCTGCATCTCACCCTTTCTTATTTATAATAAAGACAACATTTGTAATTTTAATGGGATTTAACAATGAAGATTTTCTAGTTGAACCTGGGGTAAAGGTTAATACAAAGGTTGATATAAAAATGAGAAAGCGAGTAAGAATTTGTATTGAACTTGAGAAAACAGGTAATTTTAAGACTTATGTTCCTATTATAAAAAGAGAAATCTCCAAATTAAATTTTACTTGAGCCTGTTTGGGTGACTCTACCCGAGCCAGTTAGGGTGGTTTCCAACCCCGGCTACTTACGCCTCCTGATCAACTAGGTTAATCCTTGGTTGTTTCAGGAGACCGTTCCACCGCGCATACCCCTGATATAGCTTAAGGCTATGGGGTATGTGAGTTGACCCAAGAATCTTTCATCTTGGGGACCAAAGCTATCTGTTTTCAGGGTTAGAGGGATACAGGAATATGCCAGAGCTGCTTCCACCTTGCACCGGGACGCAAACTCTGGGCGTTCGCCCGACACAGAACGTCTTCTGTGCTGCAGCTGCCCTCCCCTTCACAGAAGGAGTAAGGTCAGCAATGCCTTATATCTGGCCCATTTGACGAACGCTGATTGGATCGGAAATGGGGATCCCCGGGACAAGAGACCCTCTGCCCCTAGCTCCAGGGGAGAGAGTGCTCCCTCCCCGCCCCCGCCTTTACCCCGCGGCTGCTCATCACCCCCCAGAGAGAGAGCCACGGCACCGACAGCCAGGTAGTAGGGGAACAGGCAGAGAGGTCTTTACTTTTGCTGGATCTCTACTCCTCAAATTTACTTTTGAGTGCATTCTGTGCGTGGAGATTTCTAAATTAATAATAAAGAACAAAAATGCATTAGGTTGGGGGGAGTTGTTGTTGGGTTTCCTTTGTTTTGCTGATCACAGTGTACCTGGTAAAGATATGTAAAAGTGAAGCAACCTGGAAATTAACATATGAACAGTAACGGAGAAAAACTGGTTTGGGTACTTTGAAGTTAGACTGTAAAGAAAAAAAAGAGTTGAGGGAACAAGGTTGGGGGATGGGTCGGCCACATGGCTGGAGGTGTGTGGTCTCTCGGCGCTCTCTTGGTGTGTAGAGTGGAGGCGAGTGATCCAGGCGGCGGCGTGGGGTAGATAAGTTTCTGCATTGAGGCAGAGCGGGGGCCATTCCAGCGGCGGCAGCTGATGCTGCTTCTGCGGTCCTCGCTCGGCTTTCTCCATCTGGCGGCGGCAGAGACGTGGCGGGCACTTTGAAAATGCTGCTCTTCCGTGTTGGGGACACGTGCTTCGCGTGCAGTCTGTGTTGTTACCCGAAGTTCGCACCACGTTGCACTCTCAGCATCTCTGTGGCGCTCCGCAGTCACTACTGCTGTGTCGTGGCTACATGGGTTGCCTGCAACTCCCTCGGCCCTCCGCCCCCCTGGGCCACAGTTCAGTCTGTGGCACAGTTCAATCACCGGGCGCTCAGCAGAGGCGGCACCGCTGTTCAAAACGTCTCTCCTCCCCGGTAACGCCGAGACAGGATAAATCAATGGTGCAGGAGGAGCGAGCTGTTATTATTCCCACTGTTTATATTTTAAAGTATATTTTGAAATTGTTTACCGATTTCGTGGGCGGAGTTCTTGCCCGCATTCTCCACCATCTGTTGCAGTTTGTGTAGCTTCTCGAGGGTCTCTCAAGGCTGCTCTGTGAAGGTTTCCAGGGCTGAGGTCACCCCCACCCCCCGCTGCCCATCCCTCGTGGCAGGGACAGGCAGCGGAGGCATCTATGCCAGGAGACAGAGACCACGCAGCACGCAGGGAGGCCAGCAACAAAAAGAGCTTTATTCAAAAATCCCCCAGCTTATATGGGCTGGTGGGGAAAAGAGGGGATTGGCCATTTAGATAGCCAATACAAGGAGACAATATAATAACTATGGCAACACAGGAACCAATGATAGACAAGTGAGTTATCAGCTTCAAACCCCTGCATACACACATAGTTTTCTTCTCTTCTTTCAGTTCACCTAACATTATTTCTGTTATGCTGCATAACTTTTGGTATTCTATAGCAGGGCTAGCTCACGCATGGGGCAAGTTATTATCAAGAAAGCATTTTTACATGCCAAACATATTTTCAAATACAAGAAAAAAAGGAGGAAGAGAATATGCACATGCATGAACAAGTGCTGAATCAAAAATGGATCTCATATAGGTTTGTTAAGCTTTTTTGTTCCTTGTATTGATTCCTCTTCAGGACAGGTGGAGTTAGTGAACATGACCATCAGAGATGGCAGACTGAGAAGCACACAGCACACAGTAATACTGGGATCTGAGATCTGTGGCTGAAATGCAAAACTATAATAAAAATCCCAGCTATGTGTGAATGAGGAGTGGATTGAGGTGGCCACCTTCTGAATGACTGGAAAAAGGCTGTATGAGTGAAAAAAACTGTGTAGATATCTATGTGTGGGAACTTAAAGTACTCTGTGAGTGTCAAGATTTTAAGAGAATATGCTGTATAGATTTAATTATGGTAAGTTGATGCATGCTAGCCTTCAATGATTGGAAGCAAGAATCAAAGAGCTGCAGGTTAATGCTGGTCAGAATTGACTAAATGTTCTGTTGGTAAATAGGAACTATCGGAATGGCTTTTGCCTATGGTCAAGACAGGTTTGCTTCTGTTATCTATTTTTGTGGTTGTGCTACTAATGTTGCCATGTTTGGTGTCGTGTTTGCAAAAGGCCCTGCAAAGGACGACCCAGGTGATTTTCCTAGCACAAATACAAAAAGGGGTTATGCATGTGTTTCTAAATAGCTTAAGACATGCAGTTTTGCAAAATAGAGCAGCAATTGATGTTTTGCTTTTAGCCCATGGGCATGGGTGTCAGGATTTTGAGGGAATGTGTTGCGTGAATCTATCTGATCATTCACAGAGCATACACAAACAGTTACAAGAGCTTAAGGAACGCATGCATCATGTAAAAGAAGGATCTGTGGGATTGGATGCCTGGCTGACATCTTGGGGAGTAGGAGGTTGGTTAAAAGATATACTTAAACAAGGGCTATCTATATTCGTTTTCATTCTGGCTTTATTACTTATTATTCCATGTATTTTTAGGTGTCTTCAGAATTGTATTATTCGTAGCTTTGATGCTATGCTTAAGCTAAAGGGGGGAAATGTTGGGGCCTTAGCAGTTTTAAACGAATATGCTGAGTTCTGAAAAGGTCAGGAGTTGACAGTTAGACAAACAAGAACAAGTTTTACGGTTACAAGAATGCAGAGGTCAGCAGAAAGTGGGATGTGAAAAACAGCGATAACAGAGACTTTGTCCAGGAATGTGTGCTTTGAGACCACCAATCGATGGACTGCCTGAGGCGCATGAACAATGTGTGCTGACCAATCATAATAGCACGCTGTGCTAGTGATCGCATGTCCAGGACTCAAAAGATTATATATTGTGTAGCCTTCTGATAATAAAGCAGATTTGAATTTGCATCTTATAGATGTGTCGTTCTTTCCCGCTCGCGTGAAAGCCCACGGCAGTAGACTACCTATTAACTGAAGAAGGAGGAGTGTGTGGGAAGTTTAACACTTCCAATTGCTACTTACAAATTGACGACAATGGAGAAGCCATAAAAAACATAGCCTCTAACATTCGGAAAATAGTCCATGTTCCAGTCCAAAAGTGGGAATCAATGATGGATGGGAAATGGTGGAATGATCTCTTTGGAGGAACATGGTAGAAACAAGTAGGATTTTTTCTTTTATGTGCTATTTCTGGATTATCTTCTCTAATCCCATGTTTTATGAGATTAATTTCTAGTGTAGTCCAAGAGATGTGGCTAACTACCGTGCCCATAGATCCAAAATCCGCCACAACAAGAGGTTTAGGAGCCCAAAAGATTATGGTTATTGCCCCACCTCCAAGCAAACCAAAGACATGGAGAAAGCACAGAAATTGCTTTTGAATGGGAACGCTCCAATCAAACAGAGAATACAGATAAAATACAAAACATATCCAAATGGCAATGAGCCCAAAGATTCAAAGAAGAATTTGACATATAAGACTTGTAATAAAACCATAAATAAAAAGAAAAAGGGGGGATTGTGAGAAATAAAAGAAAGGTTTTATTACAAGCAAATAAAATGGACAAAGGGTACTAACAAAGGGTTATTTTTGTTTTTCTTATTACTAACCTATAGGCGTTCCGCAAAAGTTGTAAGGCAGACAGTTCAATCTTGAAATGCATCCCAGGGATTGGGTGTGCGGGAATAGGGAATTGTATACTAACTGGAAACATAGTTGACCCAGCCCCATGCCACTAGACTGGTCATGCGGGCAGATGGAGGTCACCATTTTGCCTGAAACTCCACCCCCGGCATGAGAGGGGGGCACAGGAGAGCCAATACGAGGAGGAGAAACGCTCCCCCATGACGTAAAACAGGATTGGACCTTAGGAATAATTAAAAGGTAGGGGTTTTAAATCGGGAGGGGTGCTTTAGGAAATTTTAGTACCTGTGTTATAAGTTAGTTTAAGAATTTAGACAACTCAGTTCCAATTAAAAATTGATAAATTTATTAAGCAAGCGATAATAAAGCAAACAGCGCTGGGTGGCCTGGGGGGCCAGCGCCCCACCAGAGACACACAAAACTTGTTTGAAAACTGGGCTTTTGTACTTTCTCGATATCAGTTGTTGAATATTCATT
>NW_020956286.1:109356-113306 GCF_003031625.1 Empidonax traillii | reverse complement strand
TTTTTTTTTTTTTTTTTTTTTTTTTTTTTTTTTTTTTTTTTTTTTTTTTTTTTTTTTTTTTTTTTTTTTTTTTTTTTTTTTTTTTTTTTTTTTTTTTTTTTTTTTTTTTTTTTTTTTTTTTTTTTTTTTTTTTTTTTTTTTTTTTTTTTTTTTTTTTTTTAAGTTTTATTATAAGGTTTTTTATGTTAAATTTGTATGATGTTTTGGGTTTCTTGAGGAGTAGTTTCCGTGTTTTTTTATGTTTTTAGTTTGTTCGGGAGGCAGATGCAGGATAATGGTGTTTTGGGGTCTTGTAGTTCTTGGTGTGACGCTTTTTGAATTCACAGATATTGTAGTCAGTTGCATTTCTAGAAATTAATCTCATAAAACATGGAATTAATAAGGTAAAAACAATAATTGAGAGACAGTATATAACAAGGGAAAAAAAAACCAAAAACTTAATTTGTTTTTATTAGGAGCTTATTACTTTCTATTAGAGGAAGTTACTATAGTTGTGTCATAGCATGTGTTTTGATAGTACTTTTGGCAGTGGTCATTGGCAATGACCACTAGCAGGAATGTAGTTAAGGCAAACAGAGGTCCAGTATAGCATATACCTCCACTTTCAATGCCTATCGGATTGCCGTCGACAGCAGGAGAGAGACATCTTCTTGTGGCAAATATAGAGGCTAATCTGGTCTTGCCGTCTGGTGCCATTGCTTATCAGTATTGGTGTTTATTAGTGCTTTTTTTGGCATTGCCCCTTGGCAATGTCTTTTGTTCTTGTGCTCTGGTTATTTAGGCGTCGATTGCCTCTTTTGTTTAGTTATTTATGCTTCGTCAGTCATTTAGGCTATAAGAAATGTAGGTATTATGGAGTTATTAAAAATACGAAGGACCACTTTTTTATGGTGGTTAAAACATGGTAATAATTTTATAACAATTTTCTTTCATTGGGGACCAGAGATTTTTATCCGTTACCACTTTCCAGGAGTACTGCATATTCATTTGGTGCTGTTCTGTTGTTTCAGTGTACCAGCTGGGCTTTTGGCTGGCACTTAGTATGTGCACGCAGTGCTGGATTCTGTGGCATTGCTTCCTTCACGCACGCGGTATTGGACTTAAAAGTTAATGAAATCACAGAATTATAGAATCATAGAATTAATTAGGTTGGAAGAGATTTTTAAGATTATCAAGTTCAAGTTTTGATACAATTTTACCGTGAGTATTAGATTATGGGAACAGTTTTAGGGATGGTGAATCATTTAAATGTTTGATCACTCTGTCTGGAAACTTTTCTTGGCAGAGCTTAATCTCACGCCCTTTTGTTTCACTGTTGATTGTCTGGGAGAAGAGAGAGACGTCCCGCCAGGTCACAATCATCTTAGGTGAAATTCCACAGGATACTTTAGCCAACAGGATAAATTCGACCCACTCTCAATTCTCCATGCATGGCCACATTATTTAATCATTTTCCTCTTTTACACAACAATCCTTCCCTTTCTCCCTCCTCTGGCTCTTCTAACAACTTATCTCTTATCTAAACCTCCTTCACTCCCAAAGACTCTGATAATAACCAGTGCTCAGTCTTTCACAACACTATCTTAACAATTTATTACTCCTTGTCTTCTCCCCCATCTTCAAATATCTCAAGTTATTTTTGCTTTCTGCTCTGGCACACAGACTCTCTGTTGTTTTAAGAATGCTTTCTTTTTCCACATTACTCAGTTCTGTACTTTTTCTTACATGCTTAACCAACAAAAAAAAAAACTATTTTGTCATAGATCATTTCAGAAACTTTTCTATTGGCTTTGGAAACTTTTAGTTTTCAATACTCATCAAAGAATGTTTACAGAACATATGTTCCCATCCCCTCTCACCTACAACGAGAGAGGTTTTACTCTAACAAATAATTTGTTAGTAACTTCTTACCACTCAAAGAACACACTTCACTTACAAATTATCCTTATGAGGTGCACACACATATACACACGCTACATATAACAAACATACTGCTTAAAAATGTTGATTGCTCCCGAAAAATCTCAGAAGTGTCTGAGAGCCCCGGGGCCATTCCGAGAGCTTTTCAGTTGTTTAAATTTCCTTATCTCTTTATCGCTTTCACACAGGGGACTTCCACCGTGTTGCGTTTTGAGACAAGGGATCTTTTTCTCCCAGGTTTATATAATAGGTTTCAAAATTTGGTTTAATTGTTTTGTCATTCCCAAGAGGTTTTCTAATATTAAAGTTCTGAGTTTTCTCGGGGTTGTTTATCTCGTCCTAGGAGTTTTAGTGTTTTTAGGATTTTTGCACTTTTGATCTGATAAGGTAGTGAGTGAATATACAAACTGTAAAAGGGTGGCGGGGGGGGGGGGTAAGTAATAGGGCATTACATAGTGCTATGGGAGCAGCGACTGATTCCGTCAGAGGGAATTGATTCTAAACTGGTCATTCTCACACACACTCCTATGTCTTCACTGCAATCCCCTCCTTGCTTTTTCATTTACTGCAAAGATGTTTAGAGGGTTGAAGTGTAGTATAGAAAAAGACAAAGACTGTTTCACAGGCAGGTGTGAAAATATGTATTTTGGTCTTTTCCTCCTTACTGGAAGTCTGGCTAAGATTAGGGAGCACTTCAGTAGGAATTTAGAATACATTTAAAGAAATTATCTCCACAGATTGGTGGTTCACACTGTACAGACAGCGGTAGCCACAAGAAGATTCCCTTTTGCATTTGTTCAGGCTCTAGTCAACTAAAATATTCTGGTATAGTTTTCTCTACTGACACAGGACAACTAATGTAATCAAAAATAAAAAGTAGAGGCAGAACATCTGATAGAAAGATAGAGAGGAAGGTGGAACACAAAGAGAACTTCAGTATACCACACAGAAGTAGAGAAGATTACCAACTAAAGAGAATTACAAAATCTTCACTGCTAAAACCCACACACATAGAGAACAATTTTCTGGTGCAGTAAAGTTGAAAAAAGGAAAGAATTCAAAGAAAACACTTAGAAGTTCAGAACCATGTAAAAGTAGTGACAAACTAGACTCAATCAACAAAGTCTATACTGCCCAAAAAAAAATCCTTGTTTATCCATCATTTATTCACTGTCTCTGTCAGGGCATGGAGAGGATGACATTCGGAGACAAAGGAGACAGAATAGAACATTCGAATACGGGCTATATAACATGGAGATTAGAGAATTACTTTTTTCCCCAAGCTTCTATATAATAACATATTATCTTTTTTTTTAGATTTAATTTTCTTCTTAGTGGAATTAGTCCACTGTGTTATCTTTCATCCTAATGGGCTTTTGTGGGGAGATATCATCCTTCCCCATGGGATTCAGAAGGCTTACTTTTCTTCTGTCCCATCTTCTAAGGCGCTTTAAAACGTACACACATTTGCTTTCTCCTGGTCATGACTCACTACCTCGCGGGCTGTGACACTGCATTACAGGAGAGTTTACACTGTTTGGTCTCCTACCGAGACCGCTCACACAGGCACACCTTAGGATTCCCTCCCCCAACCAAACGGCTCACCAAAAAAAAGAAAACTTTATACTTACCCTCCCTGGGGTCTTCGTTTGGTCTTCGTGCACAAAATTTAAGGGGGTCTGCAGATTTCTTTGCTTTATTATCGAAATTTTACTGGGTTCATTGATCCAGAGTTTGGTGAGAACAGCCTTCAGAGCAGGGCTATCCAAAGATAGGGCGCCTCCCTGTCTCTGCAGGAGTTCAGACCAAAGCACTTTGGATTCCCGGCCAACGCACCAAATTGTTATAAGTTAGTTTAAGAATTTAGACAACTCAGTTCCAATTAAAAATTGATAAATTTATTAAGCAAGCGATAATAAAGCAAACAGCGCTGGGTGGCCTGGGGGGCCAGCGCCCCACCAGAGACACACAAAACTTGTTTGAAAACTGGGCTTTTGTACTTTCTCGATATCAGTTGTTGAATATTCATT
>NW_020956286.1:90995-108723 GCF_003031625.1 Empidonax traillii | reverse complement strand
CATCCTCAGCTGCAAGTCCTGGAGGGCCTCTCTGTATCCCCATGGCACAGAGAAATATATTTTCATTTATAATTTGTTCCCTGTTCCCGGCCGCAAAAGATTCCCTGGTGTTAGGTCCAGACAGGACCCTTCACCTTACAGACTCCACGGTACGCCTAGAAGTTAGTAAATATACAGAAATAGTTTTTTGTTAGTACCCCCCTTTTATTTTAATTTGCTTGGAATAAAAAACCGGTGCCTTTACTTATCACACCTGGGCACGCAACACATGTTGCAATTAAATTTCCTACTTATATTGTTATTTTCTTTGTTCTGTGGATTTTTTTCCATCACCATAAATTTAAAAGTCAGAAATGTTTCTCACAATGAGAAATAAAAATATTGTCTTTTTATTACAAACAAAATTATAGGCATTTAGTGAAGTTGTAAGTACTGAGGTACCAGGGTTCCTTTGCGACCAGGATAAGGGAAATATAAAGTTCATAAAAACTGAAACCTTTCTGGAGCATTTGGAAAATTTTGAACACAGAGGTTTTTCCTTTGGGCTATGAACAAAAGAAGATCCATCATTTTTGACAGAGGACATCTTGCAGTCAATCAGAAGGAATTTTGTGAAACTATAAAATGCATGAAATATAATCCCAAGTGGTCTTTTCTCCCCATAAATCTCCAAGGAGAGATTTTTCCCACACATGGAGGTTCAAACCCCTGTGTGGCCCTGGCCTCAATAAAAGTCATGAGATGTCTTTTGTTTGGGGATAACTGTGCATTGCAGCAAAGGGAGACATTATGTTGGCTTGGGTCCAATCTCTCCAGCAGCTGATGAAAGTTAGAAACTTTCTTGACTGCTCTCCATTTAAAGAGCTGTTCCCAGCCCTAGAAAGGTAGAGTGAGGAAAACTGGTGAAATCTGATATTTTCAATGAGGAAATAATAGTTTTAACAAAAGAAATGCAGAAAGAAAAATCCCTGGTAGATTCTGTGCCTTTTTGACAGGAGAAAGAACTCTTAGTAACACAAAAGAAGTAATTTCATTGTATTGAGAAGTCATTTGTTGCTAGGCAACTGGGCAGGGTTCCTAATTGCCCTAGCTCCCTGGGTTGGGAGAAGATGAAAAACCAGTTTCTTGTGGCTGGGGAAGGCGTATTCTTCTGTCTTCTGCCTTTGCCCTGGGGAGGGGGAAGGGAGACCTTTTCCACCACTGATAGCACTTGGGATTTTCCAGCCTTGTGGCCGGAGGGGATGGAGTGTTCTTGCCTCTTTCAGGGAGGAGGAGTTTGGTACGGTAAAGCCAAACCCCTCCCCTCACTCTGAACTCTCCTTTTTTGTGTCTGTGGCGAGGCAGAGAGTAGCCTTCCCTGCTCTGGGATGGCTGAGTGGCTTGCTTAAGTGTAGCCTGCCATCTGGAAGGTGGAGGAAAAAACCTTCCCTGTTGCTGAGGTTTGGAACCTGGAACAGGGGGACAAGCCCTCAGAATGGAGGAGAAATTAAAAAAGATATTGCTTTCTTTCCCTCTGAATATTAGGAGATTGGATCTCCTGGGGGTTTGTGGTGGGGGGGAGAAGCCTGAGTGGATTCTAAAGTAAATTAAGACCGAGTTCGCCTTGGTTCTCAGTGAAGCTTTTGCAAACTGACTCTACACTGCCACCTGCTGGGCATAATGAATATTGTAAGAAATAAATAAAGCAGTTTTATTACAAGCAGGAGTTTACTCATGTCAAGATATCTGGAAGCTGTATTGTTTGGGGGGGTTGGAGAGTTATTTATCAGTTGGGTACTGATAGTCTGTTTGCAGCTACTTACTGATATTCTGCTTGCAGTTACTTGTTGCTGTTGCCTATAGTTACAGTATAGAGGCGAACCGGGAAGCCTGTAAGACAATGGGACCAGCCAGAGCTCATTGCCGAGGGACCATGCGGCCAGGACAGGGAAATAACCTGATAGGTCAGTTAGGACAACCAATAGACTGGCAAAGGGAAGTGATAGCCGGCTGTGAGAGACCAAATCGAATCCAAGAAGAGGGGCTATATCACATTTTAAAAAAGAAAAGGAGCAGGGCTTGCCATGGGAGGAGTGATGGAGTCATTATGTAAATCAAGAAACCTTAAAAGGACTTGTCCCTCCCATTCTCGGTGTGCTCGGACTTAGCCACAAGGTCGATGCATCCAACGCGTTGTAATTAAAGTTCTTTGTTTTACTTTATTTGGCTGTCATCGAAATTTTAGAGATATTTCTCACAATATGGTGCCCCACCACCTGCTACTGGTGGTCAGAGATGGAATTGTGAATCATTGTATTGTTAATAACCTGGAATGTTCAAGTTTTTCTTCATAAGCTAGGATACTGGATGCATGCCTGGATGAGAGGTATTGAACCACTCGAACAGAAGTGGAATGGACTATTTCCAATTCCAGTGAAAACTACGAGTAGAAACTCCTAACAAAGTCAACTCCAGAAAAACGAAGAACTGTATTGGACAGTACAGTAAGCAGTAAACACATGAATAAATGTCCCAGGTTGGACCTGGCTCCCAGCCAAGTGCCCAGACCACAGGGACAAAACCTCTCGGACAAACTCCTTCTTTCATGGCTACTTCTTCCTCCTCCTTCAGTCGATACTCGAACTGGATAAATTCCCTGTGAAGGGGAATTCTTGGTCCCTTTGTTCCCTCTTCTTCTGCTTCCTCAGTTACACGCCTCAATCGTGGAATTAGGCTTGTGGACCCTGCGTCCTCCCTTATCCACGTCTTCTTTTTTGTTACAGGGACAATAGTGATTTCAGAATTTGTGGTATGGGCCCCAGTCTCGGTCATAGAGTTGGTTGTAGATGTTGTCATGTGAGTTCCCATGTTCATAAAGTCCATAATTGGAACTCCAATGTCAGCAGGTTTGGTAGAAGCTGTGCTGGTTTCAGGTTGTGCCTTAGTCTTTCACTTAGTCAACTCATTAAAAGCAGCATTGGTTTCAAGTAGCATCTGGACTCTGATTTTGGTGGACTCCACAAGAACATCACTGATTCCGAGTGGCATAGTTTGCGTCCCTGTCTCAGCCTTAGCCTTCTGAGCATGGTCTACAGCGGCTCGATAAGCACTAGCCAGGCCCCAGCACAGAGCAGAGATTCGTGTATTTGGATCCTCATATGAAAGACAACCCTCCATTAAACGACAGGTTATCTCACTAGGATCAAATGCCTGTTCTGGCATGAAGTCCCAAGTAATGGGAGGTGCCACACGCCCTATCCATTTACCAAAATCTTCCCATGCTCCTTGCCAACCAGGAACTGTCCTTTTCAAGCCCCTTTCCAAAGCTCCAGCTAATCCCTTCTAGGTTCGGCCTTTCCTGTAACAAGGAAACCAGCACAACACAATCCTTCCAATTCTAAATAATATGTCCATTCCCTCATCATTAACAAAATTGTTGCCACACAATTCAGATAATAATTAGAGGCAACAGTCAGTTTGGGAATCTCCATCATCCAGTGTTTAATGTCAAGGAAGGAGGAATACCTGTCCCAAGAGTCTCGCCAATTGAACACCGCTGGATCTGGATGTTCCTATATGAAGAAACCCAGAACAGGTGCAAGGGTTGCTAAAAGTACATTGAAAATTAAGAAAGTGGCCATTATTTATATGATTGTTTTCACTATTCCTGAACAAGAGGTATATTTATATAAACAAACCCCTCTTGGCAGCTCTTCCAGCACTGTTCCCAAACAAAATCAATGTTTTGCAGAACTTGACCACCTGCCCAGGAATTCTTACCAAAACAACCCACTGGTATCTCAGCAGGACCTCCAAAAAATGTCCCAGGTTGGACTTGGCTCCCAGCCAAGTGCCCGGACCACAGGGAAAAAACCTTCCCTATCCCTCTCTCAAACAAACTGAAAAGACCACGCAAAAATCAAAAGAACCCAAACCAAACCGAATTCCAAGTAACACACATTTATATATATAAATAGAATTATATACAAGATATCACCCACAAGGAACCCCCCAAAAGGGAAAAGGAAGGGGAAAGGAAAAAGGGGAAAAAGGGAAAAAAAGTGACAAAAAGCAAATACTTTCCTTAAGAGAGCAGTGAACCGCACCAAACAACCGCCAGCACTATCTGCTTCTCAAGGCCAACCAGGCACACTAGGCCTCACTCCTTCACTCAGGCAGAATGACAGCAAAGAATCTTCGCCTTCAGTCCACCAGAAGAAAGAGAGATCTTCCTCTCTCTTCTTATTTATACTCTTGCTTACATAAAAATTGTATGGAATACTGGGAACATGGCCTTGGTTCCTTGGTTACAACCTGATTGTAATCACTACACTAAAGTTACAACAAAATCAGAAACTATAAAATTAAAACATTAAATAGTTTGTTTTTGTGTTTGAAGAACACAGTCTCAAGCATTGCAACATGAAACTTAAGTTTGTTTCTTGTCCCCAAGACATGCTTTGTAATGTTTGTGTTTTTTTTCTGGTATCCACAGCAAATGAAATCATGGTTTACTCATCAGAGTGGGTAGCCCCTCGAGGGAGGGAGAAAAGGGGATAACAAAGACTGTTGGTGGCAGTTGGGAGGCTTTCTCCCGCTGCAGACAAAGGAGGACAAGAAAAGATTTCTGATTTGGAAACCGATGAAGATTGTAAATTGGGCTGAGTAGGTAGGAACGGTTTGAGTCCTGCTATATCTTTGATCTGCCATGATACACGGAGGTGGTCTTTCAAGTCCCAGGTCAGGTAAAGAAAGTCCTGTGTGGTGAGGGAAGAAACCCCACTGCTAAGTGAAGTTGGAGTGTGCTCTCTTGGGCTTAGGCTAAGTGGGAACACCCCCGATACCTCCCTTGGGGCAGGGAGTTCTACACTGGATGATGTAATACTTGATCACAGGACATTTCAGGAATCTTTGACACCTTCTAAAGTGTTACAGCTGCCTATTATGTCAGCACAGGTGGATCCATTATGACCCATCAGCAAAGATGAATATCTTCAGGTTATGTGTGAATTGTCCCAATGCTTTCCCAGAGGGGAGTTTTCACAGCTGAGTCATTTGTGTAAGGACAAAGAAACACTACCCCATGTAACAGGATTTTGCCTCTCTTCTTATCTTGTTCAACACCCAGTTTGTAGCCTGAGGTGGCAGGTGTGCACGCCCTCAGGACCTGGGTGGTTATTTTGCTGGCACCTTGATTGTCTGAGCCATCAGCATTCCAGTCTTTCACACTTGTGGATGCATTCTTCTCCTGGGATAATAGTACCATGCTTACCTTATCTCAAGTTTCCATCACAGTCCAAATTAGTAGGCATATTTGTGGAAAAGAAAAAAGGAAAGATAGATAATAGAATTTTTGTGTAACCCAGGACACAGACCTAAACAAAGGTCATCAGTATCATCATGGCTAGGTTTCGCGAACGAAGAATTTTTTTTTTTTAAATTCTATGATTCTATGATTCTATGATTTGAGAAGAACTCTACCCACACTTGCTACACATTTTATTTGACCCTTTTATTTGCCGGGTCCTGCTCTTTGGCCACAACAACCCCCTGCAGCGCTACAGGCTGGGGATAGAGTGGCTGGAGAGCAACCAGGCAGAAAGGGACCTGGGGGTGCTGATTGACAGGAGGTTGAACATGAGCCAGCAGTGTGCCCAGGTGGCCAAGAAGGCCAATGGCATCCTGGCCTGCATCAAGAACAGTGTGGCCAGCAGGAGCAGGGAAGTGATCCTTCCCCTGTACTCTGCATTGGTGAGGCCACACCTTGAGTATTGTGTTCAGCTCTGGGCCCCTCAGTTCGGGAAGGATAGTGAGGTGCTGGAGTGGGTCCAGAGAAGAACAACGAGGCTGGTGAAGGGACTTGAGCACAAGTCCTATGAGGAGAGGCTGAGGGAGCTGGGGTTGTTTAGTCTGGAGAAGAGGAGGCTTAGAGGTGACCTCATCACTCTCTACAACTACCTGAAGGGAGGTTATAGCCAGGTGGGGGTTGGTCTCTTCTCCCAGGCAACCAACAATAGGACAAGAGGACATGGGCTCAAGCTCTGCCAGGGGAGGTTTAGGTTAGATGTTAGGAAGAAATTCTTTACAGAGAGGGTAATCAGGCATTGGAACAACCTAACCAGAGAGGTGGTGGATTCACCATCCCTGGAGGTTTTTAAGCAGAGATTGGATGTGGGCCTTAGTGCCATGATATAGTAATTGGAGTTGGATCAGGGGTTGGACTTGATCTTGGAGGTCTTTTCCAACCCAATCTATTCTATGATTCTATGATTCAGTTTTGACCTGTCTGGCATGGGAGACCCTGCCAGAGGTATATACCACCACCAGCACAGCTCGCAACCTCAATAGGGGCACATAAGCTTCTCACCCTCTGAAATGATTAGGGCAAGCCTTTCACTCCCTATTTTGCCCCCCTCAACCTCCTACACTCAAACCCAGGGACATTCCCTTACCCTAAACACCCTTCCAGGACACTGTAATTCCGAAACAAACCTTTCCTGGGCAGTAGCCGCAGGAGAGCTAAAACAAATCGTTCCTGGACAGAAGCCACAGGCGAGTCAAGCTCAGCACATTCCGACCTCGTTGCAACAATGTCAGAACAGAAGCGATCCCAAACACACCCCTGGGTGGGGCAAGCACACAGATAAGGTGACCCCACACCCACCCAAGGCTGGGGTATCACCCACGACCCCAGCCAAGCCTGAAATCCCCAACCCCTGAGGAAAGGAAAAAAAAAAAAACCACAAAAAAAACCACAAAAAACCCACCACTACCACCCTCAACCTCACTCTTCCCTCCACTTGCCCTCTTGCCGGACCGGGGATCCCATGGCCAGCCTGACCACCTCCTCCTCCCCCAAATTGGACTGGTAAACCTCTGTGCACTCTGAAGTTCCTCCTCTCCACTCCTCACCCTCGCCACCCATCCGGGGGGGATGCTCCTGTGCGGCCACCTGTCCGGGGCCTTCCGCGCTGCCTAAAGAAAGGTAAAGGTTTGAAATTAGCACACCAGGCATAATTCCACTGTGCAAGCTGTGGGAAAGAAAACAACTTCTTACACCCATGCCATCCTAAATTGAGGGAACATCTGGGACTTGGACTGGATAAAAGTGGTACCCCAGAAGCACAACTTTGGGACCCTCACCACTGAGAAGACCAGAAGAAGAAGGACTGACAGGGTGCCACTGGAGTCCACGTAGCACTTAATCTGTCTTTCTCTAAACCTGCTGAGTGGGTTTGGGGCATTACATATCTAATCTAAACCTACCCATCGGTCCATCTGTCAAATTCATGTCTCTCCAGTTTAGAGACAAGGATGTCGTGCGAGACAATATCAAATGCTTTGCACAAATCCAGGTACATGACATCAGTTGCTCTTCCCTTATCCACCACTGCTCTAACCCCATCATTTTTTCAGGCACAATTTGCCTTTAGTGAAGCCATCATGGCTGTCGCCAATCACCTCCTTATTTCCATGTGCCTTAGCATAGTTTCCAGGAGGATCTGCTCTGTGATCTTGCCAGGCACAGAGATGCAACTGACTGGCCCATAGTTCCCTGGATCTTCCTTTTGTTTTCCTTTTTAAAAATGGTGTTTATGTTTCCCCTTCTCCCATCTGTGGGAACTTCACTGGACTGCCATGACTTCTCAAATATGATGAATAGCAACTTAACCATTTCCACAAACAGTTTGCTTAGGACCTGCAGATGTATCTCATCAGGTCCCATGGACCTGTGCACCTTCAGGTTCCTTAGATGGTCTCAAACCCAGTCTTCTCCTACAGTGAGCAGTTCTTCATTCCCCCAGTCCATGCTTTCACCTTCTGCAACTTGGGCGGTGTGGCTAGAACACTTGTTGGTGAAGAGTGAGGCAAGAATATTACAGAATCACAGAATCAACTTGGTTGGAAGAGACCTCTAACCTTATACCACCTTGTCTACTAGACCATGGCACTAAGTGCTACATCCAGTCTCTTCTTAAATACCTCCAGGGACAGTGACTCTACCACCTCCCTGGGCAGCCCATTCCAATGCCTAATCACTCCCTCTGTAAAGAACTTTTTCCTAATATCTAACCTAAACCTCCCCTGACACAACTTAAGACTGTGCTCTCTTGTCCTGTTGCTAGTTGCCTGGGAGATATCCACCTGGCTACAACCTCCTTTCAGGTAGTTGTAGAGAGTAATGAGGTCTCCCCTGAGCCTCCTCCTTTCATGGCTAAACAATCCCAGATCCCTTAGCTATTCCTCATAGGACTTGTGCTTCAGTCCCTTCACCAGCCTCGCTGCCCTTCTTTGGACATGCTCCAGCACCTCAATATCCTTCCGAAATTGAGGGGCCCAGAACTGGACACAGTACAGCCTCACCAGTGCTGAGTACAGGGGAAGAATCACTTCCCTGCTCCTGCTGCCATTGGCCTTCTTGGCCACCTGGGCACACTGCTGGCTCATGTTCAGCCTCCTGTCAATCAGTACCCCCAGATCTCTTTCCACCTGGCTGCTCTCCAGCCACTCTGTCCCCAACCTGTAGTGCTCCATGGGGTTGTTGTGGCCAAAGTGCAGGACTCAGCACTTGGTCTTGCTGAACCTTATACCATTGGAATCAGCCCACCTATCCAGCCTATCCAGGTCTCTCTGCAGAGCTCTCCTACCCTCCAGCAGATCGACTCTCCCCCGCCCCAACTTGGAAATAACAGAGCAATCAACATCTGTTTCATTAGAGTCTGATGATAAACCAGAGAAACAAGTGCTTCCTCCTTCAGTTGAAACTACAAACAAGAGACCAGACCAATTCCCATTGACAGCATCAGACCCCCTGGATGAACTGATGAAGCAGGAAATTCAGTCCAATTCTGTACTACAGTCTGTTTCAGCAGATTTTGTTAATGAATTAGATAGACAAAATACTCAACCTGTTTTGCCTACAACTTCCATGTCAGAACACTCTGAGAGGGAAGCATAGAAATAAACAGTTCAGTCTTACTTACCTAGTGCTCCATTAGCTAAATACAAATATTCCACTTTAACTGAAACACAACAGGATAATATTATTCCTCAGTCATCAGAATCTGCACAGAGTCTGAACATGTGCTTTTACCACATTCTGTATATGGAACAGAAAAGCAAGAAATTGAGTGTCACTCATCAACAAATGCATGGTCAGAAACTGAGCATTTAGGTCTATTGCACTCTGATAAAGAAAAAGAGAGAATCAAAAGACCTCACCACCAGAAACACAAAATGTTCACTTAGAGAAGCTAACAGAGTCTGAATGAGAATTTTCCTTCTCCCTTCAGGAAACAGAAGACCAAGGAATTAAACTAAATTCACCTACTGCTGAAAAGATTTAAAATATTTTAGCATTTCATATCCTATTTGCACAGAAACACAATAAACTCAAAAAACTTCAGCTGTAAATACAGCAGTAGATTTGGATCACACTGATTTTTCCACTGAAAAAAACAAACAAGCAGAGAGTGCACAAATGGACATGGAGCAGCCAGACTTTTCGTTTTCTGCTGAAGAAATGGAGGAATCAGAAAGTGCACATCTGGAAATGGAACATGGGGAGTTTTTATTTTTCAGGTTAAAAACAGAAAACCTTTTGTACTGCAACAGACAGAGTCTTATTCCCCCAAAGAAGCAGAGCAAGAAGAAACAGCACAGCTTGCATTAGAACCTTCAGATTTATCATGTTTGATAGAAGAGTCAGAGGGAAAAAAACACTACAGAACTCCATTTGGTACATCCAGATATATCTGATTTCACTGGAAGAACTGAGACACAGCAAACTGGGTATCTGGAAAAAGCACATTCAGATTTACCATATTCTATGAATAAAACAAAGTAGCAAGAATTGGCGCAAGGAGATTTGGACAATTCTATTATGTCATATTTTAGTGACAAAAGAGAACAGGCACAGCCTGTACAGCAGGATTCACAACCTGGAGTTGAGCCATATTCCCATGCCAAGGGGAGTGCAAGGAGAAACTACTCAACTGCAGTCAGAGCATCCAGTTTTGTTGCATTCTACTGGAAAAGAACAGCAACATGAAACCTCACAGATGAGAGTAGAACAGCTGGATACAACATATTCCACTGCTAAAACTGAACAACAGGAAATATTGCAACCAAAGTTGGAACAAACAGATTCACCATATTCCCATGGAGAAACATCATGAAGAGCTGTACCAAAAGACTTAGAAGGTTCAGAGACATCATGTTTCATTAGTGAACCAGAGCAACGTGAAAATATACAAGCAGCTTAAAAAAATAGGGATTTCTCATTTACCACTGAAGAAGTAATGTGAGTGGAGTCAGGCTCATCACATTCAGTTGACAGAGCAAAGCCCTGGGAAATGGCACAACTGGAACAGGAACATTTGCTTTCCTTCTATTCCACTGTTGATAGTCAGTGACAGGAAGCCACAACACTGGATTTGGCCTAGACAAATATATTCTTTTCACAGAATCACAGAATTTCTAGGGTTGGAAGGGACCTCTGGAGATCATCTAGTCCAATCCCCCTGCCAAGGCAGGGTCACCTAGAGCAGGTTACACAGGAATGCATCCAGGTGGGTTTTGAATGTCTCCAGAAAGGGAGACTCCACAATCTCCCTGGGCAGCCAGTGGTAGAATGGAACAACAAGATATAGTACAAGGAGGGCTGGAACAGCAGGAAACAACCAAACAAAAAACTATGAAGATGGAACTGGAGTATTCAGATTTGTCAGAAATCTGGGGAAAAGGAGAACCACAGGATGTAGATCAAATGAATTTGGCACAGAAAGAAACAGCTCAATCAGAGTTAATGCATCTACCTTTGCCATATTCTTTTAGTAAACAAATACAAGAAGAAATGTAAATGGAACCAGCATATCCAGAACAGACATTTTATTTAAATACAGAAATGCAGGAGAAAATGACACAACACAAATCAGAGCAACCATTTATTTCATATTTTACTGGCAAAACAGAGTGACAAGAAATAGTATGTCCAGAGATGGAGCAAAGATTTTTCTATTATAAGAATTATCCTTATGTTTATTCTTAACATTAATTGGGAAGGGCATAGAAATTCTGTATGGATCAAATTATCTTGCACAATAAGAAGTCATTATGGAATTGTCTATTCAACAGTGTTACTACTGAATAAGAATCTCTGAACATTTACATTAGGCATATCAAGAAAAGTTTCACAGCAGCAGTCAGAAAATAAAACAGCCATTAGAACCTATGCAGTATATTGCAAGTAATCCTGCTGAAGAGATTCATATCACCTCTTGCTAAGTATAATACTGTAAAAATATTCGCCTTTTTTTTTTTTTAGATTTATGTGGTATGTCTTCAGTATGAAATGTACCCTAATCTGCAAGAATTGTTTTAGCTTTTGAAAACCAGTAAACTACAATATTACTTGTTTTTACAGCTTCTGAGACTTCCTAAATTGCAAAATAGTTAAATTCGGCTATTTGAGTGATTTGTGAATGGTAGCAATGTATGATTTCTGTCCATACTTCGTACCTAGAAAAATTAATAGATATGTCATTATTACAATCTGCTAATACAGCTTGAAATCCAGTGTCCTCTGTGAGAAGTCAAAGTTGGTCATTCCAAGTCATCTCTGGTTGCTGAGGTAACTTTCAACTCTTGCCTATTTGCCTCTTCTAGTTGTTCTTTACCTTTAATAAAAAGCTTGCAAATATGTTATTAATAGTTCAATCAGTTTTAAGTGGGTATTGTGGCAGAAACAGATGTGAGACAGATAATTTTACAGTTTTTCTAGAAGCTGAAGGCTTAATGATGATTTTTTGCTGATATTGTATACACTTTTCTGGGATAATAGAATATTCACAGGTATTAATTAATAATAAATAGAAATTATTGAAGATTCTAATTACAGTACTTATACAAAATAGTTATAACAGTTAAACTTATGTAGATGCATTTAAGAACTTAACAATTTTAAACAACCTTTTGCAACTTTTACCTTTAGTAATTTAAACAAAGCTACTGGGGTATTGGTGAAAAATTAGGACAAAATCTTAAAACTTCAGTGTTCTTACTGAAGATTCTCAAGACTACATATATGATGTTATGCATGTCTCTTTTGAAGATTGAATAAAAACTTGAAATACATTCAGCATTAGAAATTTTTAACTTAAAAACAATAACTCGAGGGAGTTAGAAACTTTCAAAACATATTAACTAATAAGTTATGGAGACACTTAAAATCTTTTAAACATGTTACTGAAACAAAATTATATAACAATTTAATTTACGTAAATGCATTTAAAACTTTCAACAACCCAAACAAGTTATATGGAAACTGGTGAAACATCAGGGAAAAAACCCCTTTTGACTTTCAGGTTTTTTGGGATTTGTTAGTTTAGGAGTAGCAGTTTCGGCAGTTTGCCACGCTGCTGAGAAAGCTGTGTGGGCAGCTTTATAACTGTTGAGCACTGCAGCTCTGGCTCAGTTACAGCACTTTCCTTACCTCAGGTGGCAGGACCCGATCCTATTCTGCCTGTGATGGTGATCAGTAAGTGACCTCTCCCAGCTAACTCATTAATCCTTTGTTGTTATTTCCTTTCCTCTGTTCAGTTGCAGAGGGGAGTGAGAGAGCGGCTGTAGTGGGTACCTAGCATCCAGCCAGGGTCAACCCACTACAGGGGGTATACCTTCTTTGACCTTCTGTTTCTGGTTAACGTACCTGTAAAAGCTCTTCCTGTCATTCTTTGCAACCTTTGCCAGGTTGCATTCCAGCTTCGCCTTGGCCTTCCTTACCCCATCCCTACAGAACTGTACTTTGTCTCTATACTCTTCCCAGGTCACCCATCCTAGCTTCAACTGCCTATGCATTTGTTTCTTTGTCTTTAGTTTTACCAGCAGGTCCCTACTCAGCCATGTTGGTATCCTGCCTTCTTTGCCTGATTTCTTGCTCTGAAAAGCAAGATTGGATATAGTTCCATACTATATTGCATCAATAGTCTTGTATCAGATAGAATATAGTTCCATGGTGATTTAATCCCAGTGCAGTGATTTAGTATAGGGGGTATACTGAAACACTGTGCATTGTTAAAATAAAAGCTGCAGCTTTACTGTTGGTAGGGTCATAAGTGAATTTAACTAGATGCCACCAGGATTGGAATTCTCTTTCAAATTTATTTGCATCATCCCAGATTACTTTTTGAATTTCAGTGGGCAAGGTACCCCTATTGCCTTCCCTTATAATTGCTGCTGGGGTAAATTTTATCCACAATTGAACTTGGATGCAGCTAAGAGGTATTGGTTTGGGCTACACCTAGAGCATTCACTATCAGTTGGTGATCCTTTTCATCAGTTCTTTCCCATTGAGTTAATATATCTGATAAGAGTAATTGGGTAGTTCCTAATGCTGATAAGTAAGACTGTAATGGATATTTCAATTCATATAAATCACTTGTTACTGAATTTGTTTACTAGGACTTCAAAGTCCATGCTATTTAATGCTCCTAATCCAGTTCCCAGGATGCCAGTCCCATCTCTTGTTGATTGTTTTGGAGAGGTGAGGGTCCATCCATGCACCTGTGCTAACCACCCTGCATATGATGTAGACAGGAATGGTGAGCAGGCAGGTTTGATTGCACAGATTAATCTGCATTGATAATTCCATTCATTTGAGGGACCACGAAGGATTAAATAGCTTGTTGCTGGCCTGTACATTTGATGGCATAGGGTGCAATTTTAAAAATCTGTGGAGACAAGGTTTCAACAGTCATATTGGGAGCCTTGGAGGTAGTGGAATATGTTGTGGGGTTTAAATTAGTTTTTGTTGTGCCAATATATGTTATCCCAGTTACAGTTATGGATACATTATACCTCCACATGCATACTACTTCCCTTTCCATATTTTCTTTCACTGTAATGCTCATTGAACAGCTACTGGCCTTGTAACACCTATTCCATTTTTTGAAGGGGATATATAGGCAACTGAGTAAGTAAATTTACCCTTTGTTTGTTGGAGGTTGTGTTTCATATATTATGGTTGTATTTGCCAAGTTCATGTTATTAGGTGGAGCTCCTAAATCTATACAATTATAGTTTGCTTTATTAGCAATTATCATTGAAATGCATTTGGGCTTAAGTGCAGTTACAACTGTTACCATAGTGACCATTATAAATAAAAGAAGTGAGGATTTCCACCTGGTGGATTGGGTTTGTTAATGTATGTGCTCAATTTGGTTCATTCTCATGCAGATTACTTCTATAAGGATGATAAGCAGTACTTCAATGGTTAACTTGATCTTCAGTGGAGACATGCTGGCATCATTCCTGGTATCATTCCTGAAAAAGTAAAAAAATACAAGTCTTGTCAGGATTTGCCTGAACAGATTATCCCACTAAAAAGAAGTAAAACTCCATCATGCAATAATTCTTTGCTTTGCACCACTGCTGTCAGTAGCTTCCCAAGCAAGTGGGCCATGAGGTTTAGTCAGTCATAAGCACAGTTCCAATTGGTGGTAATTTTACCGTAACAGATTCTCCTGGCTGTAATGCTGTCAGATATTTCCCTTCAATGGAAGGCGAAGCACCTGATTCAGGTTTTGCAGGGCTCCCAGTGGGCCCATATAGATTATTTAGTTGGCAAAATACTCTGGAAAGTCGAGCATCCCACTCAGAATATCTCTGCTCTGTCTCTTTAAATGCAGTCAAGAAAGGTCTCTTTAGTCAGTCAGGGCCAGTTTGAAACAGGTTACAAGTACCATGCTCTGCAAAACTCCATTCTGCTATAATAGGGTCGTGGGGGTGTACTGGTCCCAGTGATTTATATGTTTTTAATTCCCATATTAGGGTTTTGACTGCCTCCTCACGTCCTGAGTTCCACTCCCACTGTTTTCCCTTTTGTAAAAGTGCAGCAGGTTAGCAATGATAGAAAATCCAGGTACATTTTTTCTCCAATATCCTAAAGTTCACATTTGTGGGAGAAACATGATGAATGTGTGAGCAATTTATATTGTGTGTGGTACTTTTATAGACTTTTATAAACTTTTACATAGTTTTATAGGTACTATAAGAATATCCAGGGTTCTACCGACGCCCACAGAAAAGCTCTTGTTTCTCTTTAACCACGGTTCTTCTTCCACCTCAAGCTATTTCATTTGTTAACGGAACAATCCTGTTAATAACCAATTATAAAGGTATTTGTAATGCATGTTTACAACTGGACAGTGACCTGTAACCAATTGTGTGCTTCTTGTCACGAGACCTTGTATACAGATGCTATAAAAACCCTGAGCTATCCTAATAAATCGGACATATTTTAGATCTCATAGATCGTGTATGTGTGTTTCCAGAGCCTCCCCGCCTACACCCAATCCTGTCCCACCCACCCAAGCTGGGCAGCTGAGGCCAAGACTCCCCTTCCTCCTGGCAATCGCTGTCCCAGCACACCAAGGCCTGTGCTGGGCAGCACTTGGGAAAAGCAACAGGAAAAGGGCACTGCCTGTCAGAAAATGAGTGCCCATGAACACACCTTTTGGACAAATGGAATAACATCACTCTCCTCCAAGAAACACAGGCCAGGCAGGGCTCTCCAGCCCAGGGGAGAACTGGCAGGAGAACTGCAGAGAACACAGGGAAGACACAGGCAGGCATTGCCACTTATTCCCTGCAGCCCTCTCTGCACTTGGGGCTCCTGGCTCCTGATTTAGAAAGAATGGAGGGGCAGCAGAGCAGGAGTGCCCCTCAAAAACAGGGGCCTTGGCACCTGGAGCATCACAGGAGGGGAGTTGGGAGGGGAGACAGGGAGAGAGAACAGCAAGGGGGTTTGTTCAGGAACAGGCCGTATGTCCACCAGTGATGGCAACTGCAAACACAGGATGCTGTAGGAAGGCAGGGGGGGAGCACGGGCCTGGCTTAGATGGAACCTTTTTGCCTTTTCTCAGAGCACCCTCTCTGAGAGCAGCAGAGAACTGCTGCAGGGCAAGAGTTCATTTAGGCACAAGTCAGTGATGCAGCCCCTGGGCAAGGGGAAGAGGGGAGAGGAACTGATACCAATCACACAATCACCACTTTCTTGAGACTTTATTGAGCTGCAACACAAATACAGTCACAGCAGGCCAGGGCAAGAGGTGCACACAGGACCACCAACACAGCAGCTGGGCTTGCAGGAACACCCTCTCCTCAAGTTATGGAGACAGGGGCTGACAAGTGGGATCCATCCTGGGGAACTGGAGAGCACTCAGGCATCAGGGCTAAGTCCAGCCTGGTCACTGCAGACAGTTCAGCCCCAGCACCAGGGGGAGTTTCTGCCTGTCCCTCCAAGAGTATTTGGAACCCAACAGCTCATTGCTGAGGAATTTGATCTTCATGAATGTTTTACAAAGTTGAGCTTCAGGAGAGCTGGGGCACTTTTCATTATTCCTGACTCTTGCAGGGCTGCACTTGCCAGGATCCTTAGGGCATGAGGAACCTTCCAGACCGCCCAGACCTTCACAGCTCACTTGCTCTTCTTGGCATAGTTGGACCAGCTCAGTGTCCCTGCAGAAAGAGAAGGCAATGATCCAGACTCTCCCCTTTCAGGCTGAGTAAAATCCTCCACCACATCAGGCCTGACTGGATAACCATCAGGGTCACCTTCCACTTTCCCTCCTGTTATTGGCTGTGCCTCAGCAAACACTTCACCCTCTGAACCACACTCTAAAGCAGCTGAATCCTAAGGATCTCCACCCCACTTTTTGGGATCCCAATCTATCCCTGCCTCTGCAGTCACAGCATGCACTGGTTTACTTGACCCCTCGGCTTCCCATATTTATATTGGGCTACCTGGAGAGCCACTTCTGCTGCTGTTTGACAAGTGTCCAACCTGGCCCTTCATAGGCCACAACTGTTTTCCACTGGCCCACATGACAGCAACAACTCCATCTGCCACTTCAGTCGGGATGGTGCTGCTGACAGGAGTTATTTCCTGCACAAGAAGAGCTGCTGCTCTCACACATTTAGTTTCAGGAATTACAATTTCAATCTCCCCATTTTCCAATTTAATTTCTGCCTCAACTTTTCCAGCAAATCTCTTCCTAGCAAATGTTTAGGGCAGCTTGCAAGTAGATAAAATGAGGAATTACCCAATGTTTTCCCAGTTAAACCCCTGTCACACCCATCACCTTAACAGTGATTGGTTAATTAATTGGTTAATTGGTTAATTAGTTGGTTAATTAAGTCATTCCTTAATTCTCCCTCTGTTAAGGACTGAGGAAGCTGGACCTGTGTCTGACCAGGACATGTGCAAACCAAATGGTGGGGACTGGAACCCACACCTTGCACTCCTGCAGCTCTCACAATTCCTGTCAAGAGAAAACAGCCAATGGTACCATCACTGCTCATTCCTTAATCCCAATCCCACACTTCTTTTGCAGTTGGAGAACCACTTTTATAACCCACTTACAGTCCATTCTAGAGCTCCATGGCCCAGATGGACAGGTACACCTCTGATACTCTCAGGAATGCCTGAATCCATTCCAGGGACCTTGCTTGGAGCTCCCCAGTTTTGGGCACCCAGAGGAGCTCAAACATCTTGGTGCCGGCGTGAAGGCCCAGAGATCCCTCGGAACCACGGGAGAGCAGGCACAGAGTCCCTGCTGGGGGCCCATTTGGCTGCCTGAAAACAGCTCGGCAAAGAAGCCTCTAAGACTCAGCTGGTGAGTTTTAGAAGCCAGGCATTCCTACACACTAAGATATTTTAAGACCTTACTGACTGAAAAAGCACAAAGCT
>NW_020956286.1:70881-90990 GCF_003031625.1 Empidonax traillii | reverse complement strand
AGTTTTATAGGTACTATAAGTTATAGGTCCCAAGATGGCTGCGGGTGTCTTTTCGAGAACAAAGAGAAATTGGTGCCAAGAAGAAGGTGGAGTTCGATAAAGTAAACAATTGCCTTGTTACCTGTTAATAACCAATTATAAAGGTATTTGTAATGCATGTTTACAACTGGACAGTGACCTGTAACCAATTGTGTGCTTCTTGTCAAGAGACCTTGTATACAGATGCTATAAAAACCCTGAGCTATCCTAATAAATCGGACATATTTTAGATCTCATAGGTTGTGTATGTATGTCTCCGGAGCCTCCCTGCCAACACACATTAACTGTTGTAATTCTTTCTTTGATTGGGGCATCTGTATTTGTTTTATTTTTCTTGAAGTGTCTAGAGAAACTACTGTGTAACCTGCTATTCACCAAATACCCCAACATTTTACTTCTTTACTTGGTCATTGGCATTTTTCAGGTGGAATTTCAACTTCTACTTCATATAATGATTCCCATACTGCTGCTGTTGCTTCCCCAACTGTCCTACTTAGACCAACTGGGACCAGTCCATCACTGCGTGGGTGTAACCCAAACTGTGTATTCAACACCCTTTATGTCATTTGCCAGGAACTGTTAACAATAGACCATTTTTGCAGGGTCACCTATGAAATCTACTCTTAAAACCAGCAAAAGATGTAAATGAAATGAACACTAGTATGATTTATTCACAAGAGTCTCTGTAAATTTTTAGAACTGGGTCCAGAGATGATGTGTTTAGAAAATAGATGAGTTATCATTAGGTCTCATATCCATAACAGATCTGAGAGGCACCTGTAAAATGCATAATTCTGTTCAGTAGTGTGCTTGAAACTCTTCCAAGATCTTATTGATAAGAAAGTAATCTTAATTCAGAGCAAGTCTTTCCTGCTATTTGGTACTTTATCTTGCATATTCTCATTAGGTATGGAATGAAATTGAGGTGATTATTGGACTGTGGTACTCTTGTTTTTATAGGGATGGGACATTTTGAATTTTTTTGAATTGGTTTAAATTTTGTCCCTTTCTCCTTAAGTATAGGAAAGTTCCTTCCTTATTTGTAAGTGTTGCTTTTGAACAGATAAAGGTTAGGTGTTTGGAGAAGGTGATGTTTCTTTAAAATTCTTCATCTATCATGGTGACAAAGTAGAAATATCTTCAAGTGGTTCAACATGGTCAAAATATGGATGTCATCTCTATGTGCAATTTTTTAATGACAAAAATATACAGTGCTCTAGATGAACAGAGCACCCTGGTTCGTTTTTTGTTGTGTTTTTTTTCATCATCATCATGGCTAGGCTTCGCGAACGAAGATTTGAGAAGGGCTCTACCCACGCTTGCTACAAGCGCGCTGATGGCTAAAAAGGCCAATGCGAGATAGACAAGTCCAGTTGCAGAAGGTACACCAGAAAGACTCCCCAGGTGATATTGACGAGACACGAATCTTTCTGCATTGTCTTTTCTCCTCGAGAGTGATCCTGCGTGTGTTCTTAAAGGAAGCAGCAGCATTATAGATGGTGTGTCTCCAGGCCTCCTGATTGGAGGCCAGAGTAGACCAATGGCAGTGATCAATATGGCCAAGGCTGAGGGATTGTTTCAGGCAGTCCTTGTATCTCCTCTTCGGGGCTCCTCTCTTGCGGCAGCCCGTGGCAAGTTCCCCATAGAGCACAATCTTAGGGAGGCGGTAATCCTGAATCCTGGAGATGTGCCCTGCCCAGCGCAGCTGTGTTCTCAGCAGCATGACCTCAATGCTCGTGACTGCTGCCTGTTCAAGGACAGATGTGTTGGTCACATAATCAGTCCAGTGGATGTTTAGGATTTTACGGAGGCAGTGCTGATGTGGGTTTTTTTATTATTATTTTAAAAGGTCTTTCATTGCAGTTCACTGCTGCTTCTCTTGTACTGCTCTAAGCACTTTGGCAGATTGATAGGAGAAAGTTTCTTTAATCTTTCTCAAGACTCACTTCTAATTTCTGCTTTGTTTTAACCTCTTTTAAAAGTTATTTTCAGCTACAGTCTTAGCAGTGACAAAGACAATAACTTACTGTGTGTTGCATTGTAAAAAAAAGAAATTGTCCCTTTTTCTCATGGTTACTTTTTTCTGTCTGAACATTGATGCCCCAAAAAAGGCAGTAAAAACTGTTTAAAGACAGAATTTTATGCCTTTTAAACAGCACAGTATTTATTTATTTATTTATTTAACGGCCGGGCAGCCTGCCAGCTAGTGCTGGGAAAACAGGCTCCCAGCTGGTTAGGTTAGAATGAGTATTTTATACAGGTTTGGCAATGATTACAACATAACCACATACATATTCGTATTATTGCATCATTAGATTACAATATTCATAACAGGTGGAGTTAGGGTGGATATTGAGGCGAGGTCTCTATTTTGAGGAATATTATGGTGGTAGATCCTGCCTTACTTCCTCATGGGGTCTCAAATTCTCTCCTCTTCATCGGGTGACCCTGGTGACCTTTCGTACTTTCCATTGTTTCGTGTTCTGTTCACCCAGGCTTAAAGAAACCCTTGGCTTTGGGCCTATTTCACCCATTCAAATGTCTACCTTGGCTCCTTTGGCTAAGATTTATTACCTCTGGGCTCTTTGTACAATGTATCTGTAAATATTTTAGGTCTGCAGAATTTGTACAGAACAAGATCTCTTTTGAGCAAGGTAGAGAAAAGGGGGGTGGGGGAGAACAGTGGGCCCCTGCAGCAAGATGCTTCGATTAACCCTTCTAAAGCCTTGTCCTCTTTCAACATTTTAATGTTAAAATGTGGGGTCTTTAACTATTTGACAGGTTTTTGTCTTGGTTGTCTTATTTCTCTTAACAAGATGTGAAAAATGTCAGTTTTTACCTCAGATGGTTGAAAGGTTTTATCAGCCTTTAAAAATGGATCTACTAGAAATTCCAGTTGACACTCTTAAAAAAAACCCAAACACACAAAACCATTAAAAATTGTTATTGTGTTTGTGAACTGAAAAACTTGTGTAGTTAAAGTAAGACTTTGAATCCTACGGACTATGCAACTAGTAGTATATTGACAGGCTTATAAGTGGTGTCAGGCACCATTCCCTGCATTTGCGATCTTTTACTCCCCTGCTGTTTCTGCTTCCCTGTGATGAGTGTGTTGGAAGATTGCAACAGGAACCATTCTTAGAAGGCTGTTGAAGAGAGAGCTAAACATCTGGGCCCTCTGAGGAGAAAAGACAGGTTCCTCAGCTGGTTTCCAGATGTGCCACTTATACTTGTAGCTTCATGCTACACCTGATAACAACTACTGACAATATACCCCCCTCAAACAACTACTAATCTCTCCCCAAAAGCCCAGAAAGACACATCAGGATGGGATCTGTGCTCTCCAGTGGATACTTTAGTCTCAGAATACTTCCTTGTGGTCATAGATTGGTCAGTATGACATGACTGTCTGCCTACATGATGGAATCAAGGTTCTTGTCTGACTTAAACGGTATAAAATTTAAGAGTTGTTCCCATTTACCAGGGCAGGCTTGAGTAAACAAGGAGAAATCAATCTACTGTTGCTCCTAGTTCACTGAATAGAGGTCACAGGAGCTTGAAACACTTGTCTGTTACATCAATGCTTTACTGATTCCAGGAATCAGACTTGAGACTATGAAACCATGCAGCTTTGATTATGGGAAAAAAGTCACAAGTGGAACTTCTGGAATACATGTCTCATGGTTTTGCTGGTTTTTAAGAACTAAGCAAGAATTTTTCCCTTCCCCCTGCCTACTGCATGGAGGGATGTTAAGTGAGCAGTTAAGTAACACAAAAGAAGTTGCCTCTTAGTTAATGGCCCTCAGAATCTTGCCTCCTGGGAAATGGGGGTGGGGGGGTGGGGGGGTGGTGGGGTGGTGGACGGCGGGGGGAGGAGTTCCTTCTTACTTTTTCCTCTCATCTCCTGGGAAATGGGGGGGAGGAGTTCTGGCTGGCTGCTGAAGGTGGAACAAGGTCGGAGTAGGAGCTCGGAGTGGTTTTTGTTCTCAGCTTGGCTGTCAGCTGTGGATTCTGCTTGGATTTTCATCCATGGTCATGGATCATGTCTTTACCTTTGTCCTACACGATACTTGTGTACAGTCTCTCCATTCATCTCAGAGTCTGACCAGTGCATCTCATTTGAAAAGTGCCTTATTTAACTGGTTGAGAACATCATTAATTAATATCTTCCATGAAATGGAGTTTCTTAACTTAGATTTGCTTGCTCCAGTGTGGAAAATTTTAAAATATGTGGTTTTGCTTAAAAAGTTGTCTTTGACAGGAATTGTTTGATATTATTTTCTCCTCTGCACTGTGGGAGACAGCGTGGATGACCAGTCTTGGAAAGAGCATATTTAGAGGAAAAACCACCGCAGATACAGTTCCCCCAAAGTCAACACAGGAAACACTTACAGCTTAAACTCAGGCATCACAAATTTATTGTATGGGAACTCCTTTTGCTGCATGAACCCCCCTTGCTTGGCATCCAGGAGGTTTCCCTGGGCAGCTCCATGTCTTTCTGCCCACTGAGCCAGCCCCCACCCCTGTCCTAACCCCATTGGTTGTCTCACCTGGCTCTCCCCAGTCCCTGGGTTCCTATTGGGTGTTAATCTACCGTCTCCTCCTGTTGGCTAGCTGAGTGGCCAAGCCCCTCCCTTCCCCCCAGCAGCCTTATAAGCTGCAGAAACTTTGAATAAATCCTCTTTGCTAATGGACTCCCTGCATGCTCTGTGCTACTCCGCACTGAAGCTTGTGTCACCCTGGTTCCATCCCTGAGAGACGGACGGCAGAGAGCGTCCCTCCTTCAAATCCTGTCACTGCACCAATTTGGTGTGGGACTGCCTCTTCATATATGAATTAAAGCTGAACTTTCTAGTCATTAAAATGAATGCCTGAACAGGTTTATGAAATACTAGTGCTTTATCTTGTGGAACTGGATTCCAAGATGGCGGGCGGATAGGCGGTGGCCGTGCAGGCAGCCAGGCTCCTGCAGCTGGGTAGGGACCCACTCCCACATCCCGTTTCCATGTTGCATGCATGGGAGACACTGCTGCACCGGTCTGTGTAGCCGCCGCTGGGGAGTTCACGTGGACCAGCGCTGCTTCTACTTCGACATCGGTATGGTAGAGAGGGGCGAGCAGATGGTAGATGGCCACCTGCCGTAAAGGACAGTTGCGGGGCAAGGCTGGGCCAGGTTGGGCCAGGCGGGAGCCAGGAGGGGGCTGGATGGGCCTGGGGGAACCCCAGAAGGATGACGGGGGGCAAGTGGGGCAGTCCCGTTTAGGGAAGGGAGGCCGGGTGGGCCTGTGGGATCCCTGAACTGGTGGGAGGGCAGGCAGGGCAGTCCCATTTGGAGGGCCACAGGTGGACAGTGCAAGGGGGGGCCTGTGGTGACACAGTGAGGGGGAGGGTAAAGTTAGGGTGGGTAATGGGTCTTTCTGAGCATTGGGGGGGGGTTTAGGCTGGGCTGGGGCCATGGGAGGTGCTTGAGATCCAGGTGGATGCAGGGATCCCTTACATGTGTGCCCACTCTGCCCAGGGGTATGTCGGGATTGCTTTTGTTCCAGCATTGCTGCAGTAAGAGTGGGACATGTTGGGCTTGGTTCGCCTGCAGCTTCTGCCCAGGAATGGTTTGTTTTGGAATTATAGCATCTTGGAAGGGTGGTTAGGGCAAGGAAATGTCTGTGGGTTAGAGTGTAGCAGGCTGTGGGGGAAAAGCAGGGAGAGAAGGGCTTGTCCAAATCATTTTAGTGGGGGAAAACCCTGTATGCCCTTACAAGGTTGCGATCTGTGATGGCAGTGCCTCCGGTAGGGTCTCCCATGCCAGTCAGGTCAAAACTGAATGGTCAGATAAAATGTGTCCATGGGAGCTCAACATGGCAGAGAAGAGGCAGTCTAAAAGATTCCTAGAGTGTATAGAGGATAATTTCCTGCTCCAGCTGGTAAATGAACTTACCAGGGGTGGGGCCCCACTAGATCTGTTGTTTACAAACAGAGAGGGGCTGATGGGAGATGTAGTGGTCGGAGGCCATCTGGGGCACAGTGACCATGAAATAATAGAGTTTGCAATACTCAGGGATACAAGGAAGGCCACCAATAAAACCTCTACGCTGGACTTCCGGAGGGCAGATTTTGGCCTGTTCAGAAGACTGGTCCAGAGCATACCCTGGGAAAAAAACCTTGAAAACAAGAGGGTACAGGAGGGATGGACATGCGTCAAGAAGGAAGTCTTGAGTGCACAGGAACAGGCTGCATCAGTGCCAAAAGGCAAGCCGGTGGGGTAGACGACCAACTTGGTTGAACAGGGAGATTCTGAAAAAAATCAGGGATAAAAAGAGAGCTTACAGACTATGGAAAATAGGGCTGGCTACTCAGGATGAGTTTAGGAGTATAACTAGGTCATGCAGAAAGAAAATTAGAGAGACAAAAGCGCAATTTGAAGTCAATTTGGCTATTTCTGTTAAGGATAACAAAAAGTGCTTCTATAAATACATTAATAACACAAGGAAGGGCAAGAAAAACCTCCATTCTTTATTGGACTTGGGGGGAAAAATAGTTAACAGGGATGAGGAGAAGGCTGAGGTACTTAACACCTACTTTACCTCAGTTTTCACCAGTAGGACAAGTGGCCCTCAGGACAACTGGCGTCTGGAGCTGGTAGACAGGGACAGGAAGCCAAACAGCCCCCCTGTATTCCAGGAGGAAGTAGTGGCTTACTGAGCCACCTGGATCCACACAAGTCCATGGGACCAGATGGGATCCATCCTAGGGTGATGAGGGAGCTGGCGGAAGAGCTTGCCAAGCCGCTCTCCATCATTTACCAACAGTCCTGGTTCTCTGGGGAGGTCCCAGATGACTGGAAGTTGGTGAATGTCATGCCGATCTACAAAAAGGGCCGGAAGGAGGACTCAGGAAACTCCAGGCCTGTCAGCCTGACCTCACTGCCTGGCAAGGTTATAGAACAGATCATCCTGAGTGCAATCACATGGCACCTACAGGATGGACAAGGGATCAGAGCCAACCAGCACAGGTTTAGGAGGGGCAGGTGCTGTCTGACCAACCTGATCTCCTTTTATGATCAGGTGACCCGCTTGGTGGATAAGGGGAAGGCTGTGGATGTGGTCCAGAGAGTGGTGGTGAACGGAGCTGCATCCAGTTGGTGGCCAGTTACTAGTGGTGTCCCCCAGGGGTCAGTGCTGGGCCCAGTCCTGTTTAACATCTTTATCAATGCTTTAGATGAGGGGTTTGAGTCCATCATTAGCAAATTTACAGATGACACCAAGTTGGGAGGGAGTGCTGACCTGCTGGAGGGCAGGAGGGCTCTGCAGAGAGACCTGGACAAGCTGGAGAGTTGGGCTGATTCCAACGGGATGAAGTTCAACAAGACCAAGTGCCAGGTCCTGCACTTTGGCCACAACAACCCCATGCAGCACTACAGGCTGGGCACAGAGTGGCTGGAGAGCAGCCAGGCGGAAAGGGACCTGGGGGTACTGATTGACAGGAAGCTGAACATGAGCCAGCAGTGTGCCCAGGTATCCAAGAAGGCCAATGGCATCCTGGCCTGCATCAAGAACAGTGTGGCCAGCAGGAGCAGGGCAGTGATTCTTCCCCTATACTCAGCGCTGATGAGGTCACACCTTGAGTATTGTGTCCAGTTCTGGGCCCCTCAGTTCAGGAAGAATATTGAGGTGCTGGAGCGTGTCCAGAGAAGAGCAATGAGGCTGGTGAAGGGACTTGAGCACAAGTCCTATGAGGAGAGGCTGAGGGAGCTGGGGTTGTTTAGTCTGGAGAAGAGGAGGCTCAGGGGTGACCTCATCACTCTCTACAACTACCTGAAAGGAGATTGTAGCTAGGTGGGGGTCGGTCTCCCAGGTAATCAGCAGTAGGACAAGAGGACATGGGCTTAAGTTCTGTCAGGGGAGGTTTAGGTTGGATATTAGAAAGAAATTCTTTCTAGAGAGAGTGATCAAGCATTGGAATGGCCTGCCCAGAGAGGTGGTGGATTCACCGTCCCTGGAGGTTTTTAAGATGAGGCTGGATGTGGCACTGAGTGCCATGATCTAGTAATCACAGTGGGGTTGGATCAAGGGTTGAACCTGATGATCTCGGAGTTCTCTTCCAACCCAGTTAATTCTATGATTCTATGATTCTAGGACGGGCTTGCTAGTCTTCCGGCAGTCATCCTAGGAGAAGGACAACTCTAATTTCAAACCCGGGTAGATGGGTCTCGCTTAGCCCTGTAAGGCCATCCATCCAAGAGAAGGATACTCTAATTAAACCTACATCCTGAGGACTTCGCTGTCACTGTCCAAGCTTGCTAGGCCCTGGCAGATGAACCTTAGGAGTAAAGGGTGGGACCAGTTTTGCACATGCTGAGCCTCACCTTAAAAATCCACTGTGCAGGTTCAGAGGATATATCTACACTTGTAAAGCCCTGCAGCAACAGGCGAGGGACAAAACAGCAGGTGATAAGGTGCACTGGAAGCTGCAGACCCAACCCTGCATTGCAGGCGGTTCAGGACATTGGTCGCCTGAGACTGACCCCCAAGTCTTGTTCGGCAACATCCTGAATGACCAGGCAGCCTTTTTCAAGGAGAGCACTGCTTGCTCCACATGAGAGGGGCCTAGAAAAGGTGGCCTAACCAAAGCTCATCTCCATCCTTGTAACAGGGTGAGTTCAAAAGGATGCCAAGATTGAAAACCAAGACACTGCTGAAAGCTCAACAATAGACTCAATATTTATTACAGAAAGTGGCCAAGTAAACGGGAACCTGAGAGACAGGAAAGGAGAGGAGTGAACTAAGTCCTCAGTGAAACCCCCACTCATGCAGGTGTGTTTACAAGGTTGTCTTACTGACCCCAGGATAACCAGAATTCCCCATAGCAGAGGCTTCATCCTTGGAGGGTCAGCAGGCTCACAGAGATAGCGGGCGTCCCCGCAAAAGGCAACGTTGTCCTTCGTGTGAAGCTTGAGAGCCCCGAGTAACGAACCACCTGCATTTTTATCCAATTAGCCGGTGACGCCCAGCCAGAGGCCTTTGGTACTTCCCCCTGTTATGTAAGTGTACCCCTTCAGCGCATGCGTGAGAACTTAGGGATTCCCCTGGCACTTAGGCTGTTTCACTCAAGGGGTCTTATCTATTTGGGTCTGGGGGCTTTACTTCATCCTCTCCTCTTCAGTTTCTCCTTCAAATGTCCTCTACAGACAACCAGCCAATCACAGAACACCAATTAAAACAGTTTATACAAGAAACTGCCTCTCCAAGGACAAAGCTCCAGTTTATCAGTGAACTTGGCAGACAAAGAACAAAATTTTTGCTGGTGGCTGGGCCAAACACAGACCAAAAAATATCAACAATCCCTGATACAACCCTTCACCCAGTTGGTTAACTGCGGCAAATGGGCATCTTACGATGCGGTCAAATAAAGTTAAAGAGACAAAGGCATACACCTGCCTTCAAAGGTGTGTCCAAATTGACACTTGCATGCTGGAACATCAGAACCATGCTTGACACTGCGGATAGTGGACATCCTGAGCGTTGCTCCACTCTAATTGCCCACGAACTGTCATGACTTAACATTGACATTGCTGCTCTCAGTGAAGTTTGTCTCCATGATGAAGGCAGCCTTAGAGAACATGGTGCCAGTTATACACTGTACTGGTCAAATAAACCCAGAACTGAAAGTCATCTTTCAGGAGTTGGTTTCATGATTAAAAACTCTATTGCCTTTAAACTTGAAAACTTGCCGACAGGTCATTCCGATTGTCTTATCTCCGTACGCCTGCCACTACACAACAAGCAACATGTTGTTCTCTTTAGTATATATACCCCAACCTTCCAAGCTGACCCTGCCGAAAAAGATAAATTCTACACCAATCTACGCTGCCTTACCCAAAAGGTTCCTGCAGATGATAAGATCATTATGCTTGGTGATTCCAACGCCAGAGTAGGAAAGAACTCTGAAGCCTGGAAAGGAGTATTAGGCAAGCATGGTGTTGGAAACTGCAACGATAATGGACGCCTTCTGTTTTGTGCAGAGCAGCAGTTCACCATGACCAACACAATCTTTCAGCAGAAAGATAGTTTTAAGACAACCTGGATGCATCCTCGATCCAAGCATTGGCACCTCATTGACTATATCTGGGTGCAATAGAGAAATGTTCACGATGTTCGTCATACCCGTGTGATGCCTAGTGCAGAATGCCAAACAGATCATCGCCTTGTGCGTTGTAAACTTAACCTCCACCTTAAGTTCAAACCTAAAAGGGGCGGCATTCCAAGAAGGAAACTTCAAGTTAACAATCTTCAAACAGCTACAGTGAGAGTTTCCAGGCAAATCTTCAATCCAGGCTCAAAGTTCATTACACAGATCCCTCTCCCGAAGCGCTTTGGCAACTTATTAAAAATAGCATTCTGCAGTCCTCTGAAGAATCCTTAGGGTTCTCCTTCAAGAAAAACAAGGACTGGCTCTATGAAAACATTCATGAGATCCAGGAATTGTTGAGAAAGAAGAGAACTGCTCACCAAGCACACCTTGCTCAGCCATCTTGTCATGTAAGAAAAGCAGCCTTTTGATTCGCTTGCAGCAAGCTCCAAAAGAAACTTCGTCTCATCCAGAAGAAGTGGTGGACCAATCTAGCAGAAAAAATCCAATTATGCGCAGATACCAGTGACTACAGGGGATTCTATGAGGCTCTGAAAACACCTTACGGTCCTACAGACCAAGTACAAAGGCCTTTACTCAGTGCAGATGGTCAAATGCTTCTCACAGATAAAGTTTCCATTTTAAATCAATGGTCTGAACCCTCGCTCCACCCCTGACATTCCTCCCAATTTTGAGTTGGAGATCTCGAAGACCCCTATCTTCATCTTCTCTTCCTCATCTCCTATGACACGGTATTACGCCCTCTGGAACATTTCAAGGCTTCTGGATAGCTTTGACTGGTTCTTGACAGATGTTGTCTCTTTCTCAGTCCAGTTCACAGATAGAGAAACGCTTTACCTTGTTAAAATCCCTGTCCATTGAAATTCTGAACAAAAAAAAAAAATGATAGAAAATTGGTACAAAACCACTAGTAAACTAGTAAACTTAGCTTGCAGGGGTTCGCTGTACCACCATTTAATGTAGACCCAGGACCCAGGCTTGAATGGATGGGCAGGAGTGTCATTTCCTATGTGTCTGGATGTCATGATGGTTCTCTGTTTTATGCAAAGTAGAGCCTAAAGCCATCAAATAATTTTGCAAATCAATTTTCCTCTTATGTGAATATGTGGCTCATAAGGACTTATATTGTCCCTGCATGCTGGCTGTATGAGAGGGACTGGACTTTAATACTATAAGTGACTGACTGCTAGTCACAAATTTATAGGCCAGCTAGAAGTTCACATCCAACTTCAAAAGCAGGGTGCGTGTTTGGAGTTTGGTGCAACACCAAACCAGCACCCTGGCACCACCACTAGTTCCTCATTGGGGTAGGCCATCCTGCCACAGTCCACCCCTTGACTGCAGTCAATCATCTTTACCTCATGAAGTGATAGTGCAGGTACCTCTTGCCTCCGTTATAAAAGCATCCTCTGTATATGTGTATGTTGCCATAACAAAATAGTGATAAAAATCAGTAATATAGAATTGGCTATTGATCTTGGCATCATAAATATGTGCCTATGATGAATACCAACAAAACAGCAGCATCACAATGACAGGGTATCACATTAAAGCAATCCAGGTAATTTGTTGAAGCTAGGAACAATCTAAACAAATCATCCCACCAGTGATGTTACCAGTTTGTCTCAAAGACTGCAGGCTGGATGTGAACTAGGGCCTAGGGGAGAGTCTTAACCAGTCTTTTGGTTGCAGTGATTGGGAGAGTTCCACAGATTAGTCTGCCACTTCTTCACTTTCGTGCTTCTTAATACAGAATTCTTCTTCGGTGAAGTTCAGCATTTCACATATTCCTTGATCAATATATCAAGCATTAGTCAATTTTACAAAACATTTTGGAGGCAAATTTAAGGTAGATAAATTTGATTTCATAATTAAATGAAATCCTGTATGGACTCTCAAACTAAATTCAGGGAGGAATCTCTTTCACATGCTGTAGCAATCAGAGAGAAGACACAAACATTCCAAAGTGATGTTTGAGGAATACTGCAAAACTACTGGGACAAAACATGTATAAATATAGAAGGAGAAAATTTGGTCCTACTTGGACCTGTTTAAAAGAGGAATCTGTCATTGATCTAACAATCAAACTAACAATAAAAGAAATCTAGAAGACAACAAAATACAACAATACAGTAATACTCAAGTTGGAGTAGCCATCCATCCTTTTGAGGTCCTTTCAGTTTTGGATAAAATGATTTTTGTCAGACCTGTACATGCTGTTAGAGCTTTCTAATTTCTTATCTCAGTTTGAATTCCTAAAGTCTGATCCATATATACACACCACCTTTGGAAACCACAAGCTAATCTAGAGCCATTCAATTCTGTTTTGACTGCCTTTGGAAGGCTGGTAATGTCATTTTACAATAGTTTATCTAATTCGGATACTCCTAGCCACAATAGGAGCTGTATCACAAACTTGTAGATCTATGTTTTGAGTTGCTTTTCCTTCTTTTTCACTTACCCGTTAGGTATTTGGAGTCATGTTTGCTATTATAACCAAGGTCCTGCTTAGGATGGCTGACTAATCCAGGTACAAAGGGCCATGTTGTAAACCATATTCTGCAAACATAAAAGATAAATCATTTAATGTTGTTCATTTCTGATTCCATTATGGTTTTATCTGCAGTGAGCTTACTGCTCTGTTCTTCCTCCCTTAGCCTTGTTTACTTCTCCTCTGACCAGTATCTCATCTGTAACGGGGTGAGTTCAAAAGGATGCTAAGATTGAAAACCAAGACACTGCTGAGAGCTCAACAATAGACTCAATATTTATTACAAAAGTGGCCAAGTAAATGGGAACCTGAGAGACAAGAAAGGAGAGGAGTGAACTAAGCCCTCAGTGAAACCCCCACTCATGCAGGTGTGTTTTACAAGGTTGTCTTACCGACCCCAGAATAACCAGAATTCCCCATAGCAGAGGTTGCATCCTCAGAGTGTCGGCTCACAAAGATAGCAAAAGGCAACGTTGTCCTTCATGTGAAGCTTGAGAGCCCCAAGCATGAGCCACCTGCATTTTTTATCCAATTAGCTGGTGACGTCTACCTGGGCCAGTGTGGTCAGTACCGCCCAGCTAGAGGCCTTCAGTCCCTCCCTCCGTTATGTAAGTGTACCCCCTCAGCGCATGCGTGAATACTTTGGAACTCCCCTCTCACATGCGCTGTTTCACTCAAGGGGTCTTATCTATTTTTGTCTGAGGGCTTTACTTCATCTTCACCTCTTCAGTTTTTCCTTCGGATGTCCTCTACAGACAATGAGCCAATTACAGAACACCAATTAAAATAGTTTATACAAGAAACTGTCTCTCCAAGGACGAAGTTCCCATTTATCAGTGAACTTGACAAGCAAAGAACAAAACTTTCTCAGGTGGCTGGGCCAAACACAGACCAAAAAATATCAACAATCCCTGATACACTGATCTCAGGAATTCTTGTCACAGTCCAAAAGCTTTCTGTGCTGATGCATCAGATGGTAAGGCCCTCGCCTTGATTACCTCATTTGTACTTGTTATGACATATCCCATCATTTGTTTACTGTCTCATACAAAACTGTTCCAATCCCAATATGGATTCTCCAGAGGCACATCCTTCAGATCTGGTCTGTTGGAATAAGTTTCCTTGATAATCTGTAAATAGTCATGTTCTGGCACATTGTTAGGTGACAACCAGTGGCCGCTCTTTGCTCAAGTACTGTTTGTACCATATGAGGTTTATATGATGATTAATATAACACTGGCTGCTACAGCCCCCAGACAGCCCAGACTAATATTGTCCAATTGCTTTGAGAAGCCAGTTTGCTATGATTCTGACAATTCCCACATCATCTCCTGGCTTAAACACTGTATCCCAACCATCAAGAATCTAAACTCGATTGCTATCATCAACTTAATCCTCATTAGCCACCGCCCCACCCCATGAGTCTCAAGGAGTGGAGTATGGAAAAGTTCTGATGTTTGACCCACAATTTCATTCTGTTCACTCATCAGTATCTCAGAAACTCCAAAACATTCATACAAAATCCAGGCACTGAGCACCAGCAGCATAACTTCACCGTTTCAACACACAGAAAGCATAGTGTGAATAGTTCCAAATATTTCACAACATTATTTCTAAACAAATAAATGATGAACTCATAAAATGAAACTTATAGCACAAGAATAAAACAAACATATCTTGGTAATTTCTCACAGTAGGTGTAATTACAATACCCAGTAAACTTAGAAGAACTTGGTACTAAAATACTACAGTGGATCTTCTGGTACACTGACCAGTTACCTCTGCTTTAATTTCCCCATAACTGAGTTCGAATACAGAGGGCAGCACTACTTATCACAGGCTGCAACCTGGAGAACGACCTGTAATACACAAGGGTTAACACAGATAGTCTTTTATTCTTTAGTTTATTGTTTATTTTGCTTTCTTTTCCCCTAAACTAAACCTGTAAGTAGGTAAGGCCCCTAATGCAGTAATTAATAAGCAAACTTTTATGAGCTGACTCCAAGTACCACTTTCAGCACAACATATGCAGATTAGTTCTTCCCACATCAAGCAAAGGCAGAGGTATTTCGGGCAGAGGTCCCTTCCTGTAGGCACACAGCTGGCATGTTTGCTCCTGCTTTTGTCCCTGGTCTTCCTAAGGGGCTTGTTATCTTTTACCAAAGGCAAAAACAATGAAAGTACACAGAAAAAATATATTTAGTATAGCTCTGATAAACTGTTTCAGCCACTTTAAAATTCAGCCCAATACATCCACATCACATCCTTGTATAAGGCTGCGGCAGCAGCAGCCTGGTAACTGACCCACTGCCCCCCCCCCCCTTCCCCCGGCCCCCACTGGGAGCTGGCAAGCCACGTGGGAGATGGTGGGGCTAGGTCTCCTTACAAACTCTGCCGGTGGCGAAACTTTTCAAAGTTTATTATGAGATCAAATTCCATCAGGACTGCTTGAGCTAAACATTCTCCTTCATCAAAAGCTACCTCCTTAAAAACCTGACATCATAAAAAAATACAAACAAAACTCACCATTACAAGCAGAGATTATTAAATTGAAGGAAAGCAATTAACACACTCTGCTAGGCACACCACAACCCCAGCTTGAACTCTCCTAGGGTTGGGAGAAGCAAGGGAGAAAAAAACAGTGAAAAGCAGTCTGCTGTGTCTGCCCCCCTTTCTCCACTCAGCTTAGCTGTGGCCCTTTCTTGCCTCTCAAAGCGGACACTGAGGAATAAGCAGTGAGGCCCCAGTGGGGTGCGGTAGAGACCCCCTCCCCCCCTTCTCCCTCTTCCCAGCTGCTGCCACCTGGCCCGGGCTGCTCGAAGGCAGGAGGTGGAGGGGCAGTGAGGCCGGTCAGCACTCCTGATTAACCTCTTCATGGACAAAATATCAAGGGCATTACAAAGTTCAGCACAGGTTGTCACACACTCTGCTCCATCACTGCACGAGGTCTGCTGGAGTTCTCCTGGGAGGCAAATCACCTGAATAGAGGGCAGAGCCCACTCACTGACATGGGATTTAAACAGCTGCTGGGAGTACCAGCAACCTGGAGTGAGGGCAAACAGGGATGTGGCACGGCAGTTTGTGCAGGCAGGGCAAGCAGGAGGGGTACAGCCACCTCCCAGCTCCTCTCTCAGGTGAGGTTTGGTTTTCTTTTCTTTTTTTTTTTCTTTTTTTTTTTGGAGCAATGGTGTATCTGTGCTTAATTAGACACTGCTACTATTGGTCTGTGTTTGGCCCAGCCACCTTTGAAAGTTTGTTCTTTTCCCGCCAAGTTGTGAGAAAACAGGCACTGAAAAAGGAGAACTTTGTCCTTAAAGGCAGCACTTTGCATAAACTAAAATTAATTGGTATCTCACTATTGGCTGATGGCCCTCCAAGGGCATTTGAAGGAGAAAGTGAAGAGGAGGGTGATGAAGTAAGCCCCCAGACTCATTTAGGGAAGACCCTCCAAGGCGTATCACGCAGGCGCGGGGAAATTCCAATGCACACACACATGCGCAGAAGGGGCACCACTTATATAACGTGGGGAGGGACCAAAGGCCTCTGGCTGGGCGGTGCTGGCCACACTGGCCCAGGTAGACATCACCAGCAAATTGGATAAAAAACTCAGGTGGCTTGTGCTCGGGGTTCTCAAGCTTCACATGAAGGACAACGTTGCCTTTTGTGGGGACGCCCACTATCTTGTGAGCCTGCCGACACTCCGAGGATGCAGCCTCTGCTATGGGGAATTCTAGTTATTCTAGGGTCGGTAAGACAACCTTGTAAAACACACCTGCATGAGTGGTGGTTTCACTGAAGGTTTATTTCACTCCTTTCCTGTCCCTTGGTTTCTCATTTTGTTGGCCACTTCTTTGTAATACATATTGGTTTTTTTTGAGCTTTGAACAATGTTTTAGTTTCCTTTTCAGCATCCCTCCAAACCCTCCCTGAACAAATGGTTTCCAAAAAAGTGAAAGCTGTTGCTGCTGTTATCACAAAAGGTGTGTTGAAACAGACGGAACCCCCCAAGAAGGACACAGCTGTTCAGGTCTCTGGCTGCACAGAGTGTTTGAGCCTGGCATTAGTGAGCGTGTACAATTTGAGCAGGGGAATGATTTGTTGTGCCTGGTGGCAGAGCTCAAGGAAGAGGTAGAGAGCCTAAGAAGCATTAGGGAAAGTGAAAGGGAAATTGACTGGTGGAGTCACACCCTTTTGACCCCAAAGGAAGTCCAGCAGGAGACAGTGAAGCCCTGCCCCTCCTGCCATCAGGCAGATGGAGCAAACCAAGTAGATGGGGGGGGAATGGAAACAGGTCCCTGATCAGAGAGGTAAAAGAATCCCCTCCCGACCCCCATCACCTTCCCAGGTGCCCTTAAAGAACAGGTATGAGGCCCTGGACCCAGAGAATCGGGTAGAGAATAATCAAGAGGAAGATCTGTCTGGAGGGATTACAACCACAGCTATAAAGAAAAAAAAGAAGGGTAGTTGTAGTTGGTGACTCTCTTCTGAGGGGAACTGAGGGCCCTATAAATCGACCGGACCCATCCCACAGGGAGGTCTGCTGCCTTCCCAGGGCCCAGGTGAGGGATATTAGCAGGAGACTCCCTGAGCTAATTTGGCCCTCTGATTATTATCCACTGTTGGTAGTTCAGGCTGACAGCTATTACATTAATGGAAGAAGTACCAGGGTGATTAAAAAGGATTTCAAGGTGCTGGGTCAATTAGTTAATGAGACAGGAGCACAGGTGGTGTTCACCTCTATTCCTGCAGTAGCAACGATGAGTGAGGAGTAGAAAAACCCATCTCATCAATAGGTGGCTAAAGGATTGGTGCCACTGGTGTAATTTTGGTTTTTTTGACCATGGAGCAAATTCCATGGTACCTTGTCTCCTCAAATCAGATGGGCTTCATCTATCTAGCAAGGGCAAAAGGACTATAGACCGTAAGTTGGCAGGACTGATCAGGAGGGCTTTAAACTAGGTTTGAAGGGGGAAGGGATTGAATCCAGGCTCTCCAGACAGGAGCTTCAGAGTGGAAAACCTGAGTTAAGAGTGAAACCAGCAGCCCAGCTGAAGTGCATGTACAGTAATGCACACAGTATGGGTAACAAACAAGAGGAGCTGGAACATTGTGCAGTTGGAAAGCTATGATGTAGTCACCATCACGGAAACATGGTGGGATGACTCGCATGACTGGGTTGCTGCCATGGATGGCTACAAGCTCTTCAGAAGGGACAGGCAAGGTAGGAGAGGTGGAGGGGTGGTTCATATGTCTCTTGACTGTAGAAATTGAAGTCAGTAACAATAAGGTTGAGTGTCTGTGGATTAGAATCAGGGGGAAGGCCAACAAGACTGACATCCTGGTGGGAGTCTGTTACAGACCACCCAACCAGGATGATGAGGGTGATGAATTTTTGTACAAGCAGCTGGCAATTGTCTCAAAATCGCCAGCCCTTGTTCTTGTGGGTGACTAACCTGCCAGATGTCTGCTGGGAACTCCACACAGTGGAGAAGAGGCAGTCTAGAAGATTCCTAGAGTGTATAGAGGATAATTTCCTGCTCCAACTGGTAAATGAGCCTACCAGAGATAGGGCCCTGCTAGACCTTCTGTTCCAAAACAGATAGGGGCTTGTGGGAGATGTGGTGGTTGGAGGCCGTCTGGGGCACAGTGATCATGAAATAATAGAGTTTGCAATACTCAGGGATGCAAGGAGGGCCATCAATAAAACCTCTATGCTGGACTTCTGGAGGGCAGATTTTGGCCTGTTCAGAAGACTAGTTCAGAGAGTACCCTGGGAAACAACCCTTGAAAACAAAGGTTTCATCCCAGGAGGGATGGGCATGCTTCAAGAAGGAAGTCTTGAACGCACAGGAGCAGGCTATCCCACTGTGCCAAAAAGCAAGCCAGTGGGGAAAAGGACTGGTCTGACTGAAAAGGGAGATTTTGAAGGAAATTAGGGGAAAGAAGAGAGCCTACCGGTTATGGAAAAAAGGGCTGGCTACTCAGGAAGAGTTTAGGAATCTAGTTAGGTCCTGTAGAAAGAAAATCAGAGAGACAGAGGCAAAATTTGAACTCAATCTTGTCACTTCTGTTAAGGATGACAAAAAGTCTTTCTACAGATACATCAATAGCAAAAGGAGGGACAAGGAAAACCTCCATTCTTTATTGGACATAGGTGGGAACACAGTTATCAAAGATGAGGGCAAGGCTGAGGTATTTAACACCTTCTTTACCTCAGTCTTCAACAGTAAGAGGACAGCTGGCTTCTGGAGCTTGTAGACAGAGGTAAGAAGCTGAATAGCTCCCCTGTAATCCAGGAGGGAACAGTTAGCGATCTGCTGAGCCACTTGGATCCACACAAGTCTATGGGACCAGATGGGAACCACCCTAGGATGATGAGGGAGCTGGCGGAAGAGCTCACCAAGCCGCTCTCCATCATTTACCAACAGTCCTGGCTCTGTGGGGAGGTCCCAGATGATTGCAAGTTGGCGAATGTCACGCCAATGCACAAAAAGGGCTGGAAGGAGGACCCAGGAAACTACAGGCCTGTCAGCCTGACCTCAGTGCCTGGCAAGATTATGGAGCAGATCATCCTGAGTGCAATCACACAGCACCTACAGGATGGAAAAGAGATCAGAGCCAGCCAGCACGGGTTTAGGAGGGGAAGGTCCTGTCTGACCAACCTGATCTCCTTTTATGATCAGGTGACCCACCTAGTGGATGAGGGGAAGGCTGTGGATGTGGTCCATCTGGACTTCAGCAAAGCCTTTGATACTGTCTCCCATAGCATACTCCTGAAAAAGCTGGCAGCCCATGGCTTGGACAGGGGCACTCTGTGCTGGATTAAGAACTGACTGGATGGCAGGGCCCAGAGAGTGGTGGTGATTGGTGCTGCATCCAGTTGGTGGCCGGTCACTAGTGGTGTCCCCTAGGGATCAGTGTTGGGTCCAGTCCTGTTTAACATCTTTATTGATGATTTAGATGAGGGGATTGAGTCCACCATTAGCAAATTTGGAAATGACACCAAGCTGGGAGGGGAGAGTGTCGATCAGCTGGAAGGCAGGAGGGCTCTGCAGAGAGACCTGGACAAGCTGGAGAGTTGGGCTGATTCCAACGGGATGAGGTTCAACAAGACCAAGTGCCGAGTCCTGTACTTTGCCCACAACAGCCCCCTGCAGCGCTACAGGCTGGGGATAGAGTGGCTGGAGAGCAGCCAGGCGGAAAGGGATCTGGGGGTGCTGATCGACAGGAGGTTGAACATGAGCCAGCAGTGTGCCCAGGTGGCCAAGAAGGCCAATGGCATCCTGGCCTGTATCAGGAACAGTGTGGCCAGCAGGAGCAGGGCAGTGATTCTTCCCCTATACTCAGCGCTGGTGAGGCCACACCTTGAGTATTGTGTCCAGTTCTGGGCCTCTCAGTTCAAGAAGGATATTGAGGTGCTGAAGCGGGTCCAG
>NW_020956286.1:66702-70358 GCF_003031625.1 Empidonax traillii | reverse complement strand
GTTGTAGCCAAGTGGTCTCTTCTCCCAGGCAACCAGCAGTAGGACAAGAGGGCATGATCTTAAACTCTGCCAGGGGAAGTTTAGGTTGGATATTAGGAAGAAATTTTTTACAGAGAGGGTAATCAGGCATTGGAATGGGCTGCCCAGGGAGATGGCAGATTCACTGTCCCTGGAGGTTTTTAAGATGAGGCTGGATGTGGCACTTAGTGCCACAGTCTAGTAACCACAGTGGTGTTGGGTCTAGGGTTGGACTTGATGATCCCAGAGGTCCTTTCCAACTCAGTTGATTCTATGATTCTATGATTGCAAACAAACATCTAAGACACATCACATGTTCCAAATTCACTACAAACATATGATTGCATTTAACACTCTTCTGACAAATGGAAACCCTATAGCACAGCACACACAGAGCTCTTACAAGACACAATAAACAAGACACAATAACAAACAGACAAACAGTTATTCCAGTAGGTATACCAAAACCAATTCTTATGAGCATATACCAGAAACAAGTGAGGGAGGCCCCAAAACAAGCTTAAAACTAGTGGAATTATTCCCAGAGGGAGGGTCTCAGACCTCCCCCCACCTCCACCCAAACCAGAACCAAAGGGTACCTGTCCCGATTTAAATGAGATAAGGGTCTTTCGCTGAGGATGGGTTAGGAGAAAAGACTCAAACTTCTCTTTCTAAGCAATTATAAATCCAAAATTAAGAGGCTCCGATTGAAGGAAAACAAATTATGGAAAAGGGAAAAAACCAGCCCTTTATTAAAAGGTATATGTATATTAACAGAAACACAGAAAAAAACAAGTCAAACAACCAAACAATACTCCTATACCCACCAATAATCCCCTTCAAGAGCAAAACTGATAAACTGGCAAAAGGAAAATTAAACAGTTCAATTTTTTTTCACCCTTTGATACAGTTCCAACCACAGTCAGCAGGGGGTGCCGTCGGGTCACTGGAGATGCAAAACTTGTAATGTCCTGTACCATTCAACAGGTGGCGCTGTTGAGTCACTGGAGATGCAGAATTTGTAGTGTCCTATAGTAGTCACCAGGTGGCGCTATTGGATCACTGGAGGAGCAGAACTTGTAATGTCCAGTGCCCATCACCAGGCGGTGCTGTGAGGTCCTTGGTTGCCGCCAGGTGGGTTTGGGAAAGGGGAAAAAGCAACACCCCCCAGGGTATATTGGAGAAAAAACAAAAAAACTCGATTCCCCTTCCCTTCCCACACTGGAAAAAAAAAAGGGGGGGGGAGGAAGAGGGAAGGAAAAAAACAGCAATAAAACAGAAAGTTCTCCCAATGGAAGAAAACTCACGAACTTCAGCTGGTTAGGATTTGCTTTAAGCAGGGCCTGCAGCCAGCAACATCTGAGAAGAGAGCAGCAGCAAACTCCCCTCTGACAAAAAGGAAAAAACAAAACCAGTCAGCGTCTGCAGCTTGCAGCAGGTCCTGAGCCTACCGGCACACCAGCCTCTCCTTCCCACCTCCTTCCAGCCACACACACTCGCCCCCCTCCCCCAACTCCTCCCCCTTTGTTGTCAAGGAGACTAATCTCTCGTCCATCAGTGGACCAGGCCAATTCTTTTGTTCACTTGGTGGCCCATTCACAGAGCACACACGACAGGGGGAAGAGAAAAAAAAATTCCTTGCTAAAATCAGAACTATGACATTATCCACCCCTCATTTTTTTTTCCTTTTACCATGCCACCATACATCTATGAAATTAAACTTTTTTTTTTAACTCCATATATACATATATCATTCTAAACTATGTACATATTCACAAATATATAAATACAAATACGGATACAGTTATGGTCTGTTTACCCTAAGATAATATCTCCTTGAGGTATGCACCAGGTTTCTCCATCTTCTTGCATCACTCACCATGTGCAACCAGGTCCTTGGGCAAAAACAATTCCATGAATGGATTTACCTTTGCTCGAGGCATGGTTAACCCAAACTGTTTTACCTAACATACCTCTCATGTGAACCACTGGGACCTTGTCCCCATCTACAGTGTGAAGGGACTCTGATTCGGCAGGGCTGGCTTGATTGATGGAGCCTCTAGTGTTGACTAACCATGTAGCCTTTGCTAGGTGTTGATCCCAGTGTTTGAAAGTCCCTCCACCTAATGCTTTCAGGGTAGTCTTCAGCAGTCCATTGCACCATTCAACCTTCCCGGCATCTGCTGCATGGTATAGTATGTGATAAATCCACTCAATGCCATGCTCTTTCACCCAGGTGGTAACTAAACTATTCTTGAAGTGTGTCCCATTATCTGACTCAATTTGCTCTGGGGTGCCGTGCCACTAGAGGACCTGTTTTTCGAGGCCCAGGATGGTATTTCTGGCAGTGGTGTGGGGCACTGGATGCATCTCCAACCATCCAGTGGTGTCTTCCACCATGATGAACACATAGCGCTTACCTGTTTAATGGCAGCACATGTCTCACAGTCATGGATAACCTGAGAGATAGCATTGTTGCCTAAATGGCTGTGAGGAAAAAAAGACTCCAAGCCAAATTAGGTAGGAGATAAGATAAGGATACAAAGGTTTAATGAGCCCCCAGCCTTTCTAGAATAACCCCCAGCGCGCCCTTCCGAAATACAGATGTCCACAGTTTTATAATGATTTTCGCCCAATCCAGTCCAGTCACTACCCAGGTTCTGCCCCCGCCACGCCTCTTGGAAATTGGGTCTGGGGGCGTTTTGGGACCCCCTCTTCTTCATCTTCATCTTCCTCAGAGCACGTAATGTCCTTGGAGGCCTTCCAGAATTCTTAGGCCTGAAGGTTGTTGGGTCTACAGCTACATCTTGTTCCGTAGGGTTAGGATGTTCTACCTTGAAAAAGAGACTAAACAGGCTAAGGAATTTAGGGAATTGATATGGGAATGGGTAACAGGGGTTTGAGCTGGTGTGTTAAGGGTAAAGGGATAATATTGCTGCTACTCTAAAATCTACATTTACTATGTACCTACTTCTAAAATCTACAAAAATTTAAAAAATCAAAACATCAAAACTCCAAGGTATCAACATTCATGGTTAGATCCACCCCTCGGTCTCGTGCCCATCTGTAGGTGGCATCTCTGCTCTGATGGTCGACGGCATCATGGGCCCATCGTGCTAAGAACAATTCCCCTTTGTGCTGCCAGTCTAGGTCTACCTGTGACACCTCAACTTGTACAGCTCGGTCTGCCTGTTCATTGTTGCGATGCTCTTCATTGGCTCGGTTTTTGGGCACGTGGGCGTCTACGTGGCGGACCCTCACAATCAGCTTCTCTACCCGGGTAGCAATGTCTTGCCATATATCAGCGGCCCAGATGGGTTTTCCCCTATGTTTCCAATTGACCTTCTTCCATCTGTCCAACCACCCCCACAGGGCATTGGCCACTATCCACAAGTCTGTGTAGAGGTAAAGTTTTGGCCACTTCTTATCACAAGGGGGGGGGAAACCTCGTGACGGACCCAGCTTCCATCTTGCATGGGGACATGAGACATACACACACAAAGGCATATATGACTCGCAAAATGGCGAATACCTTTATTACAACAAGAAGACAGCTTATATAGAGGGGGATACAGAAGGTTCTGGTACAGAGGTGGGTTTCTGCTAGGAAACATCGAATCCTGAGGGGTTCTGATAAG
>NW_020956286.1:58499-65569 GCF_003031625.1 Empidonax traillii | reverse complement strand
GGCTGCACCAATGTTGGCGAATGGGAAACTGGCCCAGAATCTTTGAGTGTGGGACCAAATTTGAAATTTGGGGTCACAATCTGGTGGGACATGGATGTTTAGTTCATCCTCCTTGGCTGGATTGCTTGGAGGAGCCTTGCGTGGCGGTGGCTTAGCGTCCTCAGCGATTGGGAGCGGTTTAGATTTGGTGCACATTAAAATGAAGGATCTTTTGTTTTGAATGGGTTTGGGTTTGTCAGAAATTTGGTTTCTGATTATTTGCAATTTAGCTGGGTTGTACAGAGCAAGTTTTCCAATGGTACATGGTCCTCCTACAGGATTTTTTGGAATGCCTTGCCACGTTCTATCGCCACAGATAAGAAAATAGGTAGAAGGCAGTTTTGTGGGTTTAGAGAAACGTTCAGTGGGAAGAGGGTATGGTTGGGAGTAGTTGCACCCCTCGGTAGTGTTAGTATACATGACAGAGTTAGGGGATAGGTTAGGTTTTTGGGTAAGGCGTTTAGAAGTGGGTTTAAATCTAAGGCAAGTGGTAGCTACAGACGAGCCTAAAAGATCTAACTCTTGGGGATCTGTGTCTAGGGTTCCCTGATGTAGGAGAATTTGGGAAATAGTGTTTGAAGAAGGAAGGAAATTATCTGTAAGGGAAGTGTTCTGGATAAACCTGTTCCAGTCAGGTATACCCACGAGACAGCTTTTAAAGGGGTGACTCACGCTATCGAGGGAAAGGCACATTGTGTCTGTATTGGTGGCTTTGGCTAGGGTGATCCAGACGTTTTCTGGTGGTTGCTGCATCCAGTCTGGAACTGAGAGAACTGAGGTGGTCCACGGTGGAATCAAGAAGTGGAGGATCAGGAGGGTCTGAAGTCCTCTAGGAAGGGCTTGATTCTTCTTGAGGGGACCCATCGTGGACCTGTATCAGTGAGTATGCATGCATGACCTCTTCCCCAGGTTATGATGGGGAAAGACCCTAGCCATTTGTCAGATACCAAGTCTTTGTAAAGTACTTTGGCTTTTTCAATGGGAATGGAGTTTGTTTTGGTAAAGTGTTTAAAAACTGGTGCCTGTCCGTCCTCAATCCTGTTGAGGAAGTTGAGGACGTATATGGCTTTTTGCAGACACTCATGTGGGGAGAGGCCACTGCTCTTTTGTTTCTGCCTCTTCAATATGGATTTGTGTGTCTGATGAGCTCTTTCAACAATTGCCTGTCCTGTGGGAGAGTGAGGAATACCAGTACGGTGTTCCACGCCCCACAAGGCTAAAAATTCCTGAGTGTTCTTTGCTACATAGGCAGGCCCGTTGTCGGTTTTGATCTGTTTGGGTATGCCCATGTGAGCAAAGGCTGTGGTAAAATGTTTCTGTACATCACGGTTCTTCTCACCAGAGTGTGCGGTGGCCACAATGTAATTTGAACAGGTGTCAATAGACACATGAACGAATTTTAATTTCCCAAAAGAGTCAATGTGTGTGACATCTGTCTGCCAGATTTGCAGTGGGAGCAAGCCTCGGGGGTTTACTCCTTCTGCAGGCAGTGGGGTGATGAGCTGACAGTCAGGGCAGGCTGAAATGATGTCACGAGATTGTTTTTGAGTGAGGCCAAATTCTTTTTGTAGCGCTCAGGCACTCTGATGGAAGAAATCGTGAGAGAGTTTGGCTTGTTCTAACCGCTGTGGGACGACAGCTGACCCTGCTAAGAGGTCGGCTTGTCGATTCCCTTCTACTATTGGACCAGGAAGTGTGGTATGGGAGCGAACATGGGTGATAAAGAATGGTGAAGAGCGGTGATTTACAGCAGAAAGCAATTTTTGGAATAGCCGAAATAATTGTTCATTTTTAATTTCTCTGAGGTACGAGTTCTCGCACCGCTGAACAAGGCCCACCACATAGGCCGAGTCAGAAGTGATATTAAGGTTGTCTGGGAGCAAGGACAAGGCACGAACAACTGCTGACAGTTCAATTAACTGAGGAGAGCCTTGAACCTTGTGAATGTCTTGTTGCCAATGATTCCCCTCTTTCCAAACAATGACAGCATTTCCTGTGGTACCTGAGCCGTCAGTAAAGACTGTTAAGGCATTTGGAAGGGGATTAGGAGACCAATTGGAAGTGTATTTAAGGGGAATTTTGTCTATGTTTTGGATAAATTTGCAAGGGGGGTAATGGATTTTAATTTCACCCGCAAAGTCAGATAAAGCAATTTGGAAGTCCAGGCTCATGATCAGGAGTTGTTCTAGATGTTGGGAATTGAGTGGGAGGTAGATGTAGGCGGGATCTACACCTGCAAGTTCCCAGCACCTGGTCCTGCCCTTGTAACACAATTTGGCCAATAGTTCCGGAAGGGAAACTATGGTTTTTGTGAATTGGTGGGGGAGGAAGACCCACTCCCATAGACACAGCTTACTGTTCCTGTCGTAGAGTTGGCCTAGGAGTGCGAAAGGCTGAGTGGATCCTCTCAGCACCACAAGGACAGCTTCTTCTTTCTCCAGCCGTCGGTGTATCTGAAAGAGATTTACTTTGTTGGCAATTAGTTTTAAGGCATCTCTAGCAGCAGGAGTCAGTGTCCGTGGGGATGTCAAGTCTGGGTCTCCTTTTAGCAGTTCAAACAATGGATGTAGGTCATCTGTGGAGAGACCCACTACCGGGCGTAGCCAATTTAAGGTACCCAGAGTTTTTTGAAGGTCATTTAGGGTGGTGACCTGCAAGGGAATGGAGATTTTCTGTGGGACAATTGCTGAATTGGTGATCTGCCAACCCAGGTACTTCCAAGGAGAGGAAGTCTGGATTTTGGTTGGAGAGATAGTAAAGTTATTGCGTTGCAACGCATCCAGTACTGCGCTTGTCAGTTGTTGGACTTTGGCATCAGTGCTTGCAGCGAGCAGAATGTCATCCATGTAATGGTAGCAGATAGTGTCTGGAAAGGCAGACCTGATGGGAGAGAGGATGTTGGAGATGAATTGCTGGCAGATGGTAGGCCTATTCTTCATCCCTTGGGGTAGGACAGCCCATTGGTAATGCTGGAGAGGCTCTGCCACATTCAGTGTTGGTAGGGAAAAGGCAAATTTCTCCTGGTCTGCAGGGTGCAAGGGAATAGAGAAAAAACAATCTTGGATGTCAATAATAACAATGGGCCAGTCTTTTGGGATTATAGCTGCTGAAGGCATCCCTGGTTGCAAAGCTCCCATCGGTTTGATGACGGCATTAATTGCTCAGAGGTCATGGAGTAGCCTCCATTTACCTGAGGATTTTTTGATACAAAAGGTGGGAGAATTCCAGGGGCTGGTAGATGGAGTTATGTGGCCCAGTTTTAATTGCTCGTGAACTAGGTCTTGTAAGGTGGAGAGTCTTTCTCCTCTAACTGGCCACTGGTCCACCCAGATTGGGGAGGAGGGAACCCAATCCAGGCGAATTGGCTGGCTGTGGCCAGCGGCCACTAGGACAAATTTGAGGTGAGGAAGACACCCCACTGGTCTAAAATGTCTCTCCCCCACAGAGTAAAGGGGAGCTTTAAAATGTATGGCCTGGTGGTAACCACTTGATTTTCAGAGTTGGTTACCTGAATGGTGTCTTGACTTTGTATGGGAGTTTGAGGACCGCCTATACCTGTTATGTCTGTGTTGCTCTTTGTTGTGTTCCAGTGTGTAGGCCAGTCATTTGATGTTATTATCGTCATATCTGCGCCTGTGTCGAGCATTCCACTAACCATGATTTCCTGATTTGCTGTTGGAGAGTAAAGGCGACAGGTTAGCATGGGCCGGTTGTGGGAAATTTGTTTGGCCCAGTTTACCATTGGGTTGTGTCCTCGGGCGCAGTTCTCCAGGCGTTGCAGAGGCTGCAGTCGAGCTAGTGGAACATCAGTGTACAATCGAACTGGAAGAGAAGAGGCTTGAACATTTATGGTTAGAGTATGTGAATTTAGGTTGGACAGTATTTCTGGGAGAATAATTATCCCTTTGTCACGGCATTCTAAGTGTGAAGTCAGTAGGAATTTGTCATTTTTGTTTAGGATTTGGTTTGGGCGAACAGAGATTGCAATGGTGTCGAGAGTTTCTAAGATTATGTTGTCTGTGGGAAACAGAAGGATTTCTGGCAAGTCATTAGTGGATGGAGGATCAGGACTCTTGGCGTCATCACGTGGTCCCGCACGCTCTATCGTCCGTTTCCCTGAATGACATGATGAGGCTGCTGGTGATAGGTTTGGCTAGTGGTTCCTCCTCCTTTGGATCGGATGGGATCCCCATCTTTGGTGAAAGTGGAACGGCAGAAACGTGCCCAGTGGTACCCCTTCTTGCATTTGGGACACAGAGTCTTAGGAAACTTGGGGGTAGGATCTGGATTTGGGCAGTCTTTTGCAAAGTGTCCTGGCTGCTTGCATTTGTAGCACACAGTATTAGCTCTTTCTGCTTCCATGATTGCTTCTTTGATGGCTTGTACTCGTGCTGGTTCTACTTCAATTAATGCATCTGCTATTACTTTGCTTTCTTGTTTACCTGAGGTAATTTCTTTACAGGCTTGTATCATGGACATAGGTGTGGGGTTAACCAGTGAACGGAGGACAGACTGGCAGTGCTGGTTTGCTTGTTCTATAGCTAGCCGGATGAACAGGGCATCTTGGGCCTCTATAGGTTTCACTTGCTTAGCTATAGCGTCCCTCAGTCTGGTAGCAAAGTCATGAAAGGGTTCTTCAGGGCCTTGCTGTATGTGAGCAAAAGAGGGAGAAGTAGTAGTAGCTTCTGCCACAGCTCTGATGGCTTCTACAGCCAAGCTTTTTGTTTTATCTAGCCTGACAAATGGTATTCGTGCCTGCATCCTGCTGGAGGTATATGGACCTTCTCCATGCAATTCATTAATTAAGTCTGGCACTGGGACTCGTAGTGCCTGGTGTGAGTCCTCAGCATATTGCTTAATGACTTTTTTCCACTCTTGTTCAAAGAGCGAATATTGCATCAGGTTTAAAAGTCCTTTAGTGACTACTCGAATGTCATCAGGTGTCAGAGTATATGCCGTGAATAGGGAATCTAGCATCCCAGAAACAAAAGGAGAATTCAGTCCATAGTCCGTAACTGCTTTTTTTGCGTCCCTTAAGATGGGATATAGAACAGGTTCCCAATGTGACTCTCGGTTGTTGTCTCGGAAAACGGGGAAAACTTTCAGTAATTCTAGGTCCCCTGCCTCTTCTGCTTGTTTTCGTGGACCCTCCCACTTGCTCTTTGTGGTAGGGGAGTGTCCGCCTGAATCGCTATAGGCTGGGGTATCTGTTATTGCAGAGTTTTTACTCGCGGCACGGGACTCATGGACGCCGCCATTTTTGCGGATGTTTACATCCGGGGAGTCGGCGCCGTCAGAGCTACGTAGGCTACGGCCCCTCCCCTTAGAGAAACGGAGGCTGCGCGGTCGGGGGGAGGAAGGAGGGGTGGAGTCAGGGCTGGAATCATGTTGCACGCTGACATCCTCCCGGGGTGGGGGTGTGGCTAGCCGTTCCGCGTGGTTCGGGATGGGGGGGCAGCGGTCGGTGCCATCTTGTGAGCACGGTAGGCGGGCTTTGTTAGTTTTTGCGGGCTTTTTGAACGGCGGAGGAAGGGTTTCTTTTCCAGTTTCTTTTTGTTTTCTCAAACGGGGCAACACTAACCTCCAAGCCATGAGAGAATCTCCCGCTACTTTGTCTCCCTGTTCGAAGGCTTGTACTAAAGTAGTTCCGAGGCGGAACCATTTTCGATATGTTAGTAGCTCGGAAGACAGAAGTTTACTTTTAGAAACCCATTTTGTTAGGGCTTTGATGGATATTTCTTCATACGGATGCCCCTCTAAAATTACTATGGCTTTTATGTGTTCATAAAATTGCTTTTCTGATCTAGAGAGCTTATTTCCCATAATTTTAAGGGTAAAGGAAAGGGGTTTTGTCGGGGCACTCACAGGAATTCTCGGCGGGGCGTCCTCCAGTCGAAATGGCGGCCAGAGCGGGCTGTAATTGCGCGGTGCAGAGGCGGGGGGGTCTTGGCGGCAGTTGGCAGGCATGGCGGTTCCGTGGTGGCTGCGGTTCCGCGGCGGCGGTTTTGCGGCGGCACGCTGGTCCCGTCAGTCCCGCCGGTCCCGCGGTGGCACGCCTTGGCTCCGGCAGTGGTGCCGGGGCCGCGCGAACCGGGCTGCTTTCGGCAGCGGCCACCTGGATTCTGGCGGGGAGTGGCGCCGGGTCGCAGCTCGGCGGGCGTGCACTGTCTCGGAGTGGCGGCAGCGGTGGTGCCGGGGGGGCGCGGGGCGCTGAGTTGTCTCTGCGCACGGCCGCTCGGTTTCGCAGCGGCGGTAGCGGCAGTCAGGGCGCGGCGGGGTGCCTGCCCGCACGGCGCGACCCGGGGGAGCGGGCGGCGCTCGGAGCCGCCGGTGGGGGCGGTTGGGCCGGGGCAGCCGCGGAGCCCAGGGGGGCGGGCGGCGTCCGGAGCCGCCGGTGGGGGCAGCCGGGCCAAGGCAGCCGCGGAGCCCGGGGGGGGGCGGGCGGCGTCCGGCAGGGCTGGCGCAGGGAGTCGCGGGGCTGGCGGGCAGTGTCGGCTGCCGCGGTGTTGGTCCGGCGCCGGTTGAGATCCCGGCTCCTTACCGCTGGCCGCTTCTGAGCATGGTCAGCTGTTTGTCGGAGCCGCAGCTGTGCTGCCGGCGTTGCACGTAGGTGGTTTCACGCAGTTACAGCGGCCGAGAACTGAGTGGACGTGAGTCCACGGCGTCTTCTGTGAGTGGGGTCTCTGGGGATAGACCGGACTCCGGAAATCGGGTCTATCAGTAGCTCAGGCTAAAGGCGAGTTCTTTCTTAATGTAAGAAAGATGAATTCTGCCTCAACGTTGAGCGCCATTTATCACAAGGGGGGGGGAAACCTTGTGACGGACCCAGCTTCCATCTTGCATGGGGACATGAGACATACACACACAAAGGCATATATGACTCGCAAAATGGCGAATACCTTTATTACAACAAGAAGACAGCTTATATAGAGGGGGATACAGAAGGTTCTGGTACAGAGGTGGGTTTCTGCTAGGAAACATCGAATCCTGAGGGGTTCTGATAAGGGGACTTGGAGAGATAGGCTGTAGGG
>NW_020956286.1:45252-58230 GCF_003031625.1 Empidonax traillii | reverse complement strand
TTCTGATAAGGGGACTTGGAGAGATAGGCTGTAGGGATATGTCTGGCCATATAGGGAAAAGGGATAGCTAGGGAGGAAGGGAAGGTGTGGTCTGGGGGCACAGGAGAGGGGGATCCTGCAGAGGTCTGTATCTTATCACTGGACTCCAGGCTCTTCCTTCGGCTTTAGCTGTCAAAGCACTTCTAGATGGATTTCTTCCTGTGAGGCCCATTCGAGTTCTTGTAGCATCTCTCTACATTCCTTGTAAACTTCCATCCGTCGACCCCCGACAACTTCTCTCGTTCAGCAATGTCCAATGCCAACTGGACAGCTTTGAGCTCTGCAAATTGGCTTGATTCACCCTCTCCTTCCATAGCCTCTGCAACTTGTCATGTGGAACTCCATACAGCTACTTTCCATTTACATTTCATCCCTACAATGTGACAGGAACCATCAGGAAAGAGTGCGTAGCGTATGTCTTCTTCTGGTGGTTGGTTGTATGCTGGGGCTTCTTCCACCCGTACCACCTGCTCCCCTTCTTCTTCTTCTGCTAGACTAAAATTCTCACCTTCCGGCCAGTTCGTGATGATTTCTAGGATCCCAGGGCGATTTGGGTTTCCAATGCGGGCGCGCTGCGTGATCAGGGCGATCCATTTGCTCCAGGTGGCATCAGTGGCATGATGCGTAGAGGGCGTCTTTCCTTTGAACATCCAACTCAATACCGGTAGCTGAGGTGCCAGGAGGAGCTGTTCTTCTGTGCCAATCACCTCTGAGACAGCTTGTACTCCCTCATAAGCTGCTAGGATCTCCTTTTCTGTTGGAGTGTAATTGGCTTCCAACCCTCTGTAGCTTTGGCTCCAGAATCCAAGTGGGCGGCCTTGGGACTCACCAGGCGCCTTATGCCAGAGGCTCCAGGAGAGGCCCTTACCCCCAGATGCAGAGTAGAGCACATTCTTCACATCTGGCCCTGTCCTGACTGGCCCAAGGGCTACAGCATGGGCAATCTCCTGTTTAATCTGTTCAAATGCTTGCTGTTGTTCAGAACCCCACTGGAAATCATTCTTCTTGCGGGTTACCAGATAGAGAGGGTTTACGATCTGGCTGTACTCGGAGATATGCATTCTCCAAAAACCTATGGCACCCAGGAAAGCTTGGGTTTCCTTCTTGCTAGTTGGTGGGGCCATTGCTCTGATTTTATCAATGACTTCAGTGGGGATCTGATGACGTCCATCTTGCCACTTTACTCCCAGGAACTGGATCTCTCGGGCAGGTCCCTTGACTTTACTCTTTTTGTTGGCAAACCCAGCTTCCAGGAGAATCTGTATGATCTTCTTTCCTTTCTCAAAGACCTCTTCTGCTGTGTCCCCCCATATGATGATGTCATCAATGTACTGCCGGTGTTCTGAGGCTTCACCTTTCTCTAGCGTAGCCTGCATCAATCCGTGGCAGATGGTTGGACTGTGTTTCCCCTCCTGGGGCAGTCGGTTCCACGTGTACTGCACACCCCTCCACGTGAAAGCAAACTGCGGCCTGCACTCTGCTGCCAAGGGAATGGAGAACGCATTCGCGATGTCAGTAGTGGTGTACCACCTTGCTGCCTTAGACTCCAGCTCATACTGGAGCTCCAACATGTCTCGAACAGCGGCACTCAGCGGCGGGGTGGCTTCATTCACGCCACGATAGTCCACAGTCAATCTCCATTCTCCGTCAGACTTACGCACAGGCCAGATGGGGCTGTTGAAGGGGGAGTGGATCTTGCTGATCACTCCTTGGGTCTCCAGCTCACAGATCATCTTATGGATGGGGATCACAGAGTCTCGGTTCGTTCGGTACTGCCGACGGTGCACTCTTGTAGTGGCAATTGGCACTCGCTGTTCCTCAACCTTCAACAATCCCACAGCAGAAGGGTTCTCCGAGAGGCCAGGTAATGAATTCAACTGCTTAGCCGCTTCTGTCTCCACAGCAACTATTCCGAAAGCCCATCTATGTCCCTTGGGGTCTTTGAAATACCCATTCCTAAGGTAGTCAATGCCCAGGATACATGGGGCATCTGGACCAGTCACAAAAGGGTGTTTCTGCCACTCCTTCCCGGTCAAGCTCACTTCAACTTCCAACACGGTCAACTGTTGAGACCCTCCTGTCACCCCAGAAATGGAAATAGCCTCTGGTCCCACATGTCCTGAGGGCATTAACGTGCATTTAGTGCCAGTGTCAACCAAAGCCTTATATTCTTGTGGGTCTGATGTGCCAGGCCACCGGATCCACACCATCCAATAGACACGGTTGTCCCGTGCCTCTACCTGGCTAGAGGCAGGGCCCCTCTAATACTGGTCTCTGTCCTGCTAGTCACAGTTTTCCGTCTGCAGATACCGGCGGGAGGTACCTTCTAGCGGGTCAGATCTCTGCCCACGGGATACTGGCACTGCACTCACTTTCATGGACTTTGCCTTTTCCTTGTCCTTCAACTCTTGTACTCGGGCTGCCAAGACATGGGTAGGTTTCCTGTCCCACTGTCTCATGTATTCTCCATGGCCAAATAGGAAATACCACAACTCGGTTCGTGAGGTCTGTCTACCCTCTCTAACTGGGGGGCACCTGGTTCTCACTGGTGCCACCTGGGAGCTGTTTCTCTCAATCTTCTCTAGGATTTTCTCCTGTCGATCTTGCAGTTTTGTAGCTATGGTAGTGAGGTTATTGATCGAGGTCTCTACGGAGGAAACGCGGGCTTGTAGTGATCCTTGGACCATACTGTCGTACATCCGAAGTTTATTTGCTCTAAGCGCCACTGGCTTTCTCTTTTCCCCAGCCTCCAATGATGTCAGGTAACTGACGTGTGCAGATGGCCCCATACGTATGAAGGTCCACCACATGATTGGTGTACATCTAACCTTGTCAGGATTGTGATTAGCTTGCATATCCCTTCCAAACAGTACCTCCAACAGTGCCATTTCCCTCAGGCTTAGGATCCCCTCCTCCATGGTATTCCAACTCTTCACACAATGGTCTGTCTGCAAGGCCTCTCTGTAAACGAACCTCTCTCTCACAGCATCCAGCAGCCATGCCCAGAGAGACAGGGGCTTTGATTCTCTCACAAATGCCTCTTCAATGCCCACATCCTGGGCAATAGACCTCAAGAACCTTGCTTCACCGCCATCAAGGTTTATGGCATCACCCATGGAGTCCCAAACTCAGATCATCCAGGTCAGTATAGGCTCATTCGGGTGACGAATGATGTCTGCACGTAATTTCCAGAGCTTGTCATACGATAAGGACTCAGTGATGATTTCTGGCTCTGGGTTGGCTGCCTGTGAGGGTCCTGCCTCCCCATCATCATCAGCTGGGCACGCTGATTTGGTCTTATGTTTCCTCTTTTGGATAGGGGCAACCTCCATTGACTTGTTTGGTCCCTTGGAACTGGCCTTATCTGGAGTCACCCTTGAATCAGACCTCTCGTTTTCATCTTTTCCTTTTCCCTGGGAAGGTTGCACCATACCGAGCACCTTCCTGTAGGCAATGGCTAAAGCCCCACATGCATCTACCACGTGCCTCTCTATGGGTTTACCACAACCTCTCTCCCTCACAGCTGTTATTATCTGTGTAGGGTTTAGGAGTTGTTCGAGAGTGGACTTCCACTTTGTAGGAACTGAACCACTTTCTAGAAATTTACCCACATCCTCCCATGGCCCATGCCATTCGAGGTTTTCCACCCCTGGGGCTGGCTTCTGTGCCTGTTTCTGGTAAATCCTGGCCCTAACTACGAATATTAAATATGACACCGTGGCAATAGATATGACACCTTGCACAAGAAGCCCAAAAAGTAAAACGTCTCTTACATTTAAAGAGAGTTTTAATCTCTCAGAGGCCATTGTATTGGAACCAAAGGGAAAATGTATGAAGGGTTGGGCAAATATACCCCCCTGTGTTTCTCCATAGGGATAGGTGCCATTATCCTTAAAACCCCAAAGGAGACAGTGTAGGCTAGAGCAGTAATATATCCTTGAGAACATATCCCGAATGAAAACAACAGGTGCTGAGTTTCCCATGTCATAAAACCAGTGCAAAAGCTCAAACATACTTATTGCAATGAGGGTCATAGTGTCTGAACTGAAAAACATTGACAGATGGGATATAGATTTCAGCATAATTATATACCACAGAAAAGCAACGATCTTAGACTTCATGGTGCCTACAGGTTCACAAACACGTATAAAGTCACAAAAGGGCAGTTATTCCTTTTCCACTTTTCCTCTCTCTGGCCCTATATTGGGCACCAAATATGTCCCAGTTTAAATGAGACAAGGGTCTTTTGTTGAGGATGGGTTAGGAGAAAAGACTCAAACTTCTCTTTCTAAGCAATTATAAATCCAAAGTAAGAGGCTCTGATTGAAGGAAAACAAATTATGGAAAAGGGAAAATAACAGCCCTTTATTAAAAGGTATATGTATATTAACAGAAACACGGAAAAATCTAGTCAAACAACCAAGCAATACTCCTATACCCACCAATAATCCCCTTCAAGAGCAAAACTGATAAACTGGCAAAAGGAAAATTAAACAGTTCAATTTTTTTTCACCCTTTGGTACAGTTCCAACCACAGTCAGCAGGGGGTGCCGTCGGGTCACTGGAGATGCAAAACTTGTAATGTCCTGTACCATTCAACAGGTGGCGCTGTTGAGTCACTGGAGATGCAGAATTTGTAGTGTCCTATAGTAGTCACCAGGTGGTGCTGTTAGATCACTGGAGGAACAGAACTTGTAATGTCCAGTGCCCGTCACCAGGCGGCGCTTTGAGATCCTTGGTCGCCGCCAGGTGGGTTGGGGGAAGGGAAAAAAGCAACACCCCCCAGGGTATATCGGAGAAAAAACAAAAAAACTCGATTCCCCTTCCCTTCCCCTTGTTTATTACAGCATGCCAGATGCACAGGAATATTTTCCAAAGTGTGCATACTGAGCTAAATAGGTGCTACAACTTTATGCTATCATCTAATTAAAACATTTGAACATTACCTTGTAGCCGTAAAATTAAGTATTTTATTAGAAACCGTTAGCCATAGAATTTATATATTTTTGACTAAGCTTTTTAAAAGGAGATTCGTGGGTTTCTGTGGCTGGGTTTTGTTGGCGGGGCTACAGGGGTGGCTTCTGTTAGAAGCTACTAGAAGCTTCCCCTGTCCTATGGAGGCAATGATAACTGGCTCCAGGACAGACTTCCTGCCGCTGGCCAAGGCTGAGCCAATTAGGAATCATAGTAATGCCTCTGTGATAACATATTTAAGAATAGAAGAGTGTTGATCAGAAGAAATTCCAGCCAAGGAAGAGCAGAATGAGAACATGGGATAACAATGTAAACACCAAGTTATGAAACCTGTGTGATTCAGAGTGCATCCTTGGGAATTTTTTGTGGATGCACGCAGTGCTGCAATAAGCATGTGTGCTTTTTAGGCTTTCTATACTCAAAACAAATCTAGAGTTTCTTCTCTGACTTTTCGGCATGAACCTCATCTGTTACACCCACTTCCAAAACTGGCCCTCCCATAGCATCACCATCACTTCACTCCTCACAATTTGAGTTGGAGGTCTCGAAGACCCTATCTTCATCTTCTCTTCCTCTTCCTCATCTCCTTTGACACAGTATTATGCCCTCTGGAACAGTTTCAAGGCTTCTGGATAACTTTGACTTGCTCTTGACAGATGTTGTCTCCTTGTCAGTCCAGTTCACAGAGAAACCCTTTACCTTGTTAAAATCCCTGTCCATTGAAATTCTGAACAAAAAAAAAAGGTAGAAAACTGGTAGAAAAACTCTAGTAAACTAGATTTTAGGCTACAAGAAGGTGAATTCTTTCTCCAGCCATTCACTCAAAGGGTAAATGTAGAGTTTCAGAGAGGTTCACTGTTGTATTAGGGATTGTTGATATTTTTTGATCTGTGTTTGACCCAGCCACCTGAGAAAGTTTAGTTCTTTGTCTGCCAAGTTCACTGATAAACTGGAGCTTCGTCCTTGGAGAGACAGTTTCTGGTATAAACTACTTTAATTGGTGTTCTGTGATTGGTTGGTTGTCTGTAGAGGACATCCGAAGGAAAAACTGAAGAGGTGAAGATGAAGTAAAGCCCTCAGACAAAAATAGATAAGACCCCTTGAGTGAAACAGCGCATGTGAGAGGAGAGTTCCAAAGTATTCACGCATGCGCTGAGGGGGTACACTTACATAACGGAGGGAGGGACTGAAGGCCTCTAGCTGGGCGGTACTGACCACACTGGCCCAGGTAGACGTCACCAGCTAATTGGATAAAAAATGCAGGTGGCTCATGCTTGGGGCTCTCAAGCTTCACATGAAGGACAACGTTGCCTTTTGCGGAGATGCCCGCTATCTTTGTGAGCCTGCTGACACTCTGAGGATGCAACCTCTGCTATGGGGAATTCTGGTTATTCTGGGGTCGGTAAGACAACCTTGTAAAACACACCTGCATGAGTGGGGGTTTCACTGAGGGCTTAGTTCACTCCTCTCCTTTCTTGTCTCTCAGGTTCCCATTTACTTGGCCACTTTTTGTAATAAATATTGGGTTTATTGTTGAGCTCTCAGCAGTGTCTTGGTTTTCAATCTTGGCATTCTTTCAAACTCACCATTGCAACGGTCAATCGGTATATTATTGAGCCATGCTTGGCAGTTAAGTTGTATGTCTAAGGCAGTAGAAACAAGGGAGCAATAACCCTGTCCTCTGAATATTTCAGCTTTATGAAGTGAACTGTGATGAAGAGGAGTTGTGTAACTTTCCAAAACAAGAATGTGATAACTGTATTTAGCTCCACAAGATGAATTGTAATAATAGTTTTTAACTGTAGCTCTCAGTGTTTTTCCAAGATGATGAGTACCAAAATTGCAGTGTTTTAAGTTGGGGTGGTGATAACTCAGGGAGTTGGGATTTCATTGTTACTTCTGTCCTTTCCTTATGAAACCACCGCAGAGCTCTGCATTCTCAGAGCCTTTGCACAGTTCTCTAGCCTTTACCTACTCTTAAGACAAAATTCTACAGTTTGTCCACTAGATCTTGTTTATAGCTCCTTGATATTACAAAGTATTAAATCATCAGGCTTATGTAGCTATGTATTATGGCAGGCAGATATATGCCATGAAGGAGGAAGCAATTGACACTTGAAGTTCATCAGATGCAGGTTTTTAGCTTGTTACAGTAGGGATTTGCCCTGAGTTATCTGGTAAATCCGAAAACTAGAATGAATATGAAATTATATTGTTGAGGTCATGTTTTAAAAAAATGTGTTTTTCTCATATTTTTTGTACTGCACTAAAATGCTTACATTGATCAGGAAGAGGGAAGGGAAGGGGCTGAATTCCTGATTTTTTACACTGATCTGTTGCAGCATATTATAAAATTTTAATTTCTCTTTTATAGACAAGAGATGCTGTTATGGTTTAAGCCCAGCCACTTGCTCATCCCCACCCTCTCTCTCCTTGCCCCGGTGGAATGGGGAGGAGAATCGAAGTAAAACTTGTATGTTGAGATAAGAACCGTTTAATAATTGAAAATAAAGTCAAATACACTAATAATGGTAAATAATAATAATGATGGTAATAAAAAGGAAACAAACAAGTGATGCACAATACAATTGCTCACCACCCACTGACCGACACCAGACCCTCCTTTCCAAACCCAGTTCAACCTCCCTTCTGGGTAACCTCCCCCAGTTTATATACTGGGCATGATGTTCTGTGGTGTGGAATATCCCTTTGGTCAGTTCAGGTCACCTGTCTCAACTATGCTCCCTCCCTCTGGCAGGGCATGATACAAGGGAAAAGAAAAAATAAAATCCTTGACTTAGGATAAACATGACAGCAGAAACAAACACCATTCTCATTCCAAATCCAAAGCACAGCACTGTAACAGATACTGAGAAGAAATTAAATCTAAAACCAGGACAGATGCTGCTTTTTTCATCATAGCTGTTATCTGCTTACTACTTTTTATAATTATGACCTCATGGCTAAAATAGCAGAACATTGCATCCTTTCTTGCTATGTGTAAGGGCAAGCACTTATTATTGGAGCAGAGAGAATACAATGTGAAGTTGAATGCACCAAATTAAATATGCTTGCATTTTTCTTTATAGGAATCTTAGCTTTCAAGAATATTATAGCATAAGATTTTAGTTTTACATCTAAATACTGATTTTGCAACCAAACAAATGGCATTGCTTACTTTGTTGATAACTTAAAACACAGTGGTAGATTTTAAGTTTTAGTTAAAGATTCCTTCCCATTTGCACATATCAGACCACTTAGGATTACTAGAAGCTTTTTTGATCAGTTTTCCTTTTTTTTTATAAATTCTAGACATAATGACTGTAGCCTAAGTGTTTGCAACAAATATTTGGCAGCCAGGCTGGCAGTCCTTTTGGTATATCCAGAAAGATTGTTTTGCACTTTTGCAAATGTGGTAGTCACAGTTCATCTGCTAGGCCAAAAAGTGATGTGAAATAGCCTGCAGTAGCTTCAACAATGGACTTTAAATGGCAAATGAAAGCTAGCTAACATGCTTCCAAAGCAGCTGAGTAAATTGAAAGTGATTCTGAAGAAAGTTTTCAACAGATCTTCTCATCATAGTGCAGTATACTTCAAAAAAGTGGTACATCTAAGGATGGGCAATAAAAACAAAGTCATGTAGATGATAACAAAGTGAAAGTGAACTTTCTCAAGGAAAGATGAAAACGTGGAATTACAAATCCAAATGGTATATTCAGAAATAGTATTGATTAATCTACTGAGTTTTCAGTGAGTTAATTCATTGTTAAGGTACCCTCCAGTAGTTTTCCAAAAAGTTGTCATTCCTTGAATATTTACTGAATTGTGCTTGTCAATTATTCTTAGTTTCTTAAAGTTTAAATAGTTAGGAACTGGGAAGATATCGATCCTATTTTAGACGCCTCACTGTTTTAGTGCTTTTAGTGAAAATTGAGCTAATTTTTAATACTGTTGAATATATATTTTTAAGTCTAATTGCCAAAATTAACATAAATCCTGTATCATGACTGCTGTGCAGTATTTAACACAGTGACTATATTCTTGTGTTTTAAAATACTTTCCCCCCAATATTTTTAGCTATTTATTTTCTCTTTCCTAAATTTTAAGGGTCTGACAAACCTTAAAGCTCAGTTTGCTTACTTTTGCTTTCCATGGTCTTCTGCTACCTCCAACTGTTCTTAGGTTTAAAAAAAGAAATAAAAATCAATTCACTGAAGGTCACAAGATAAATACTATGTATTTTGGTAGGTTAATATTTACCTAAGTTTCATAGGGAAGAATTTCATCAGCTCAGAGTTAATATAAATAAACCCCAGAAAGTTCAATCCCCCCACCCCAAATTGGAACTGAACTAGCACTGTAATTTTTATGTTTTGATTAGGAGAAGCTTCACTTTTAGTTGAACCCAAAATAGTACTGAACCAAACCACATAGCAAGCCAAACCGTACTACTTCTATAGCTGATAAGGTCTTGACTGTAATGCATAACCTAAAAAGTCTCATTAAAATTATCATAAAGTACTCCATTTTATCAGTGATTTGGATGTTCATAATGCATGCCACTTCTTGATCACTTTTAGAATCTGTTTTGTTGCTGCTGCTTTATCTTTCCTCAGTCTTTACATTAGACACTTGTATTAGAGGACAGATTCTGATACTTCTGAAAGTTTCTGTAGTATAGTCCCATTATAACTAATGGGATGAATAACTGAGTATCAAAATCTTACTCTATGGGATTGACCTGGCTGGTTGAGTTGCTGTGTTAGTTTAGTCTTGTTACTGAAGTAGTTGCAAGGGGCGGGGGGTGGGGGGAGGGGGGGATGGGGAGAATATATCTACAGAAGCTGAGAAAGTATTATTATTGAAATAAATCAAATGTTTGAGAGATTGGATAACTGTGTGCCAAGTGTGATCTCAGGGAAATGGAATTCTGTATGTGGAGTATCTTGTGTTTCATTTATGGAACACTTTTAAAGAAAATATTGTGAAGAAATATGGTATGATTCTATTAAAGGTGAGTGAAAAGGTTGTGAAAGTATTAGAGGTCAAGGTGACATGACACTTGGGGTCTACGTATGCTTTCAACGCCTTTTTTTAAATATGTAATGGGAGATAGTGTTGCGGTCACAAAACCAGGGAACTTTAGCGATGAGTATTCGTACCATTGCGTCATCTGAAGGGGGCCGCCCCCACGCCACTGCCACCGACGGACCTGCTGCTGCCACTGCCCCAGCCATGCAGGAACCGCTGCTGCCAGACCGCAGTCCCTCAATGCTCGCCCCAAAGGTCCTGCAAAACTCGTAAAGTCTGACTGTATAAATCGGTAAGCATAGTTTTTGGCAATATTTTATAATTACCTGTGAAAAGGTGGAAGTTGGTAGGTGTTATGTCTCCTATGTTGTATGACTGTTCATTTGAATTACCCTCTTCTGTAGACTCTGGGATTTAATGGTGTCTGAACATGTTTGGCCACAGAGAAATGCATTATTACTCTTACAAATAATAATTAATATGCCTGTGGTGGGTTGACCTTGACTGGATGCCAGGTGCCCACTAAGTCACTCTATCACTCCCCCTCCTCAACTGGACAAGAGGAGAAAAATATGACAAAAGGCTTGTGGGTCAAGATAAGGACAGGGAGATTAGTCAGCAACTATCATCACAGGCAAAACAGACTTGACTTGGGGAAATTAATTTATTCCCATTCAAAAAGTCAGAGTAGGGTAATGAGAAATAAGAACAAATCTTAAAACACCTTCCCCCCACCTCTTCCTTCTTCCCAGGCTCAGGTAAGTTCATCACGTTATCTATGCTGCTCCTTTCTCCTCATGCTCTTCCCATGCTCCAATGTGGGGTCCCACCATGGGAGACAGTCCTCCATGAAGTTCTCCAACATGAGTCCTTCCCACGAGCTGCAGTTCTTCATGAACTGCTCCAGTGTGAGTCCCCCATGGGGTCATAAGTCCTGCCAGAAAACACTTCAGGGCACATCCACCTGTCAGGGTAGGTGGTGGGTCCGCTGTGCCCCTTTTGAGGGATGTAGAGGAAGAGGATTTTGATCTAGACACCCTAAGGCCTTTCCCCTGAAAGAAAAGCAGGGTCCATAGAGATCTTGGTAAAAGGTACCAGTCCTGACCATGGGAGAAAGAATGTAAATAAGAGGTGAACATCCAATCATATGTGAAGGCTAGTGGTAAATATAGATAATAGAGCTAAGAATAGTGTTAGTATGTAAGATTCTAGGGGACAGTGTGTGAGTGCAGCTGTGTGAAGACAATGTAATATTCTGGATGAAGAGAATAAAAGCTGAATTTAGGCCATCATCATCATAAGTGCCCAGTTTTATTTTCATGGTTGTCCTCATATAATACAACATCCACCTGCTCCTATGTGAGGTCCTCCATTGGCTGCAGGTGGATATTTGCTCCTCCATGAACAACCATGGGGTTCAGGGGAATCTGCTCCAGCACCTGGAGCATCTCCTCCTCCTTCACTGACTGTGGTGTCTGCAGAATCATTTCACATATTCCTCTCTCTTCTGGCTGCTGTTGTACAGCACTTTCTCCCCCGTCTTAAATATGTCTTCTCAGAGATGCTACCACTGTTGCTGGGAGCCCCCGGTGGTGTAGAGGAAAACACACTGCACTGTCACTGCAGAGACCCGGGTTCAATTCCCGGTCGGGGCCCCTCCCCGGGCAGATGGAGCTCGCTAGCCCTGTAAGGCAATCCATCTACGTCCTGAGGACCTCACTGCCACCGTCCAAGCGTGCTTGGCCCCGGCAGATGAACCTCAGGATTAAAGGGTGGGCTCAGTTCCACGCACACTGTGTCTCACCTAAAAAATCCAATGCGCAGGCTGGAAGGTGTAAAAACCTTCCCCGGTTCTTCGTTCGCGAAGAGACTGGCCATTACCACTGTTGCTGATTGGCTCAACTTTGGACAGTAGCAGGTCTGTCTTGGAGCCAGCTGGCATTGGCTCTATTGGACATTTCACAAAACCTTGCCACGCAACCCCAATACAATCCCTTTCTTGTGATGCCTTAGAGTTTTGATTTTTTTAAATTTTGTAGATTTTAGAAGTAGTTATATAGTGAACGTAGATTTTAAAGTAGCAGTACATTATCCCTTACCCGTTAACACAGTAAATACACATAGCAAACCCTGTTACCCATTCCCATATCAATTCCCCTAAATTCCATTAGCCTGTTTAGTCTCATTTTCAAGGTAGAATTGTAGAAAACACCCCAAAATCTGCACAAGAAGATATAGCCATAGACACAACAACCTTCAGGACCAGAGCTCTGGAAGGCCTCCAAGAACAGCACGTGCTCTGAGGAAGATGAAGAAGAGGGGATCCCAAAACTCCTCCAGACTCAATTCCTGAAAGGCGTGTTGGGGGGCAGAACCTGGGTGGTGGCTGGATGGGGATTGGGTGAAAATCATTATAAAAATTGTAAACACCTGTATTCAGGAGTGCATGGTGGTGGTATTCCTGGAAGCCTGTGGGCTCATTAAAGCCTTTTGTATCCTTATCTTACCTCCTACCTAATTTGACCTGGAGTCTTTTTTTCCTCCACAGCCTTTTAGGCAACACTTGTCTTGAGAGTTAAGCCCCATTATTTAAGAGGTGTGATATTTTAAAAGTACTATTTTATATGTATAATTCCAATGTGAAAGTGAACATAAATGGAATCTTGGAAATATCTCTTCTGCTATTTATCTAAATTCAGTTCTCATTTTTTTATTAGTTGTATGTTTCTTCCCCACACTGTGCACGAAGCGAGATGATCATTTTGAGGAACTTGGGAGGACATCCTAAACGTTCCAAAATCTGCCACAGACCTTTTCTGCTCACAGTATCGAAAGCCTTGGTGAGATCAACAAAGGTAACATAGAGTCCTTTGTTCTGTTCCCGACACTTCTCTTGCAGTTGTCTGAGAACAAATACCATGTCTGTGGTACCTC
>NW_020956286.1:37161-44149 GCF_003031625.1 Empidonax traillii | reverse complement strand
CATGGGTCATTTACCGGCACCACTTGCGTCTCTTAGAACGCTTCCATCAGCACTGCCTCCGTACAATCCTTAACATCCACTGGACTGACTATGTGACCAACACGTCTGTCCTTGAACAGGCAGCAGTCCCAAGCATTGAGGCCATGCTGCTGAGAACTCAGCTGCGCTGGGCAGGGCACGTCTCCAGGACGCAGGACCATCGCCTCCCTAAGATCGTGCTTTATGGGGAACTTGCCACTGACTGCCGCAAGAGAGGAGGCCCAAAGAGGAGATACAAGGACTGCCTGAAACAATCCCTCAGCCTTGGCAGTATTGACCACCATCATTGGTCTACCCTGGCCTCCAATCGGGAGGCCTGGAGACACACCATCTATAACGCTGCTGCTGCTGCTTTTGAGAACACACGCAGGATCACTCTCGAGGAGAAAAGACAGCGCAGAAAGAATCGCGTCTTGTCGATACCACCTGGAGAGTCTTTCTGCTGTATGTTCTGCAACCGGACTTGTCTATCTCGCATTGGCCTTTTTAGCCATCAGCGCGCTTGTAGCAAGCGTGGGTAGAGCCCCTCTCAAATCTTCGTTCGCGAAGCCTAGCCATGAGTGACACTGTGCAGGATCCATCTTATGAATACCCTGAGAAACAAAGTGAAACAAAATGATGACTCATGGTAAGGTGTTTTAGGGGAAAGGATGGCTAGAAAGGAAAGGACTTGATGCAATTTAATGTGACACTGGTAGGATGGTCTACCCCGACAAGGCCTAGAATCTGGTCAGAAATATGCAAACAATGCAAGCTATCATGCAAGCTATCTATAGTGAGTTACTGGCAGCACCAGGGTGCTGTTTTGGTGTTGAATTATGCTAAAACCAGCCTGGTTCACCAAACTTCAAACACACGTCCTGTTTTTTGAAGCAGGATTTGACAGATAAGCTGCTCGTTGGCTTGTAAATCTGTGACTAGCAGTCCATCACTTTGTAACTATAAAAGCCTAGTCCGACTTTCATATGGCAGATTATTCCACATACTTCCTTGAAGTGTGTGGAACTTCTCCCATGAAGCAGGGAAGCCTGTTCATGGTTACTCCCAGGGGTTAAGTGAAAGAGAGAGATCTGCCCATGTTCGTCACGTGGTGAGTTACATCAATCTCTACTTAATGATTATTTCTTTTTGTTAGCTTTGATACAATTGCTTTAATATAATTGATTTGACATAGTGCATTATAGTATTTTATCACTGATCAAGAAAATTCCCATTGATTTCTTGAAGATATGCATCACTATGTGAGAAAAATCTCATTTATTAAATTTAGAAAAATGGCAAAAGTTTGCAAAACAAAAGGAATATTGATGCCCAAAAAAAGACAGATAAAAAAAGAGACTGTTTAGAGGCAGCATTTTATGCCTTATAAACAGCAAGGTATTTATTGATTGACGGCCGGGCAACCTGCCAGCTAGTGCTGGGAAAACAGGCTCCGAGCTGGTTAGGTTAGAATGAGTATTTTATACAGGTTTGGCAATGATTACAACATAACTACATGCATATTCATATTATTGCATCATTAGATTACAATATTCATAATAGGTGGAGTTGGGGCGGAGATTGAGGCATGGTCTCTATTTTGAGGAATATTATGGTGGTAGATCCTGCCTTACTTCCTCATGGGGTCTCAAATTCTCTCCTCTTCATCGGGTGACCTTCGTGACCTTTCGTTCTTTCCATTGTTTCATGTTCTGATCACTGAGGCTTCAAGAAAGCCTTGGATCTGGGCCTATTTTACCTATTTAGATGTCACCTTGGCTCCTCTGGATGAGATTTATGGGCGTTGGGTTCTTTGTCCAGTGTTTGTTGTGGTTCCTTTAAGGTCTGATGCCCAGCACAGGACAAAGTCTTCCTGTACGAAATGTAGCTTACAGTAAACGAAATATAGCTTTTGGTAAACTATAAGTCGTACAGGGGGGTAGGGGGGCTCTTATGGGTTTACAGTAAAAGTGTTTCGATTAACCCTTCCTGTTTCAATATAATGAAAAGGAGGAAAACGACACGTCAGGTGTCCTAGTCACGCAGGATTCCTAGGAACACACCTTCCAATTCAAAAGTCCCGCTTTTTAAGCATTCTTAAGGTCCAACCTCATTTACGTAACAGAAGAGGATTTTCTTTCTTTCAAGTTGGCCGTGTCGTGCTGGGAGGTGGAGCGTCCAACAACATGGCAGCCCCCAGGACCCACCATGTGGCACAAGGGATTTCCTTACCAATATTCATTTTACAGTTTACCTATTCCGGTCCGCCTATTTCCTGACATACATTCCAAGACTGAACTGTATGTCTTACAACTTTCACAGAATGCCTGTTAGTTAGCAATAAGAAGAACAAATAAAAGAAATAACTTGCTGTTAGTATCCCTTGTCCATTCTATTTGCTTATAATAAAACCGGTTTTTTATTTCTCACACCTACATGTCTTCAATAGTATGGGAATGCAATTTGTAATAAAAAAAAATAAAAATAAAATGTCACGTGTTTAGATTTTGCTTAGAAGATAGAAGACTTTATAAGATGTGTATATTGTGGTTTGTTTTATTAGTCATGATGAAATCAGTAAGTTCTGGGGACTAGGCAGCTAGTGACTATAGCTTTTGTAGGTGAAGAATTTAGATTATTGTTTTTATGTTTCTGAGAAGAAGCTTCTAAAGACCAGTATTTTACCTTAATGATGCAAATTGGTTGTATCAATGATTTGGATAAACAGGCTATATAGCTCATCAGTCTCTATGCCAATGAAGATTTGTACATTATACGGCTAGACCATGATGCAAATAGGTGTGGCTTTTTCATGAAAACATGTTCTGTTCATCAGGGAAAAAAATGTCCAAAATTTAAGAATTTTGCTGGGAGATTCTTCACCTGTTTTTACCTAAAAAAAAAAAAGAAAAAAAAAAAAGAAAGAAAAATAAAAGGAAAAAAGCCCCAAAAGAGCCTGCACAAATTAGCTGGAAACTTCTGAAGGGAAATAATTTCTTTCTAATATCCTAAACCTGCCTTGACACACAACTTCATGCCATTCCCTTGTGTTCTGTCACTGGTCACCACAGAGATTATTGTCTGCCCTTCCTTTAGGTTAAAGGAGAAAGAAACTATAAAAATTAAAGAACTCACAGTCAAGCTGCTTATATAAAAATATATTTATATTTACGCAAATTACAGTTATATACAGTTAAGATGCTATATACACAGTAAAAGGGGGTCCACCCCCCGCAGGGATAGGGAAAGGGAAAAAGGGGACAAAAGGGAACAAAAGGGACACCGAACAGGTATACTAGATCAAACTATACTAATAACTAACAAAACAGATCTCACCACGTCCCTTAGAACAGCAGGATCGACAGTCACAGCCAGCACTCTCCAAACCTCCACGTGGTAGGACGGTGGACTCTGCAGGCCTCAGCCTTAGATAAGCGAGACCAACGCAGGGACCCACTGTTCCCAAACCTCGCCGGAAGAGAAGAGAGCGAGGTCTCTAATCACCGACTTATTTATACTCTGGTTTACGTAAAAATTGTATAGAATACAATTGGCTGTACTTGGCTACTTCCTTGGTTCCAAACTGGTCACCAGGAAGGCCTAGACTAAAACTATCACATTCTCCACCTCTTATTCCATACTATTTTTACGTAACACTTATATTTTGCGTTTACTTATATTTCGCGCATATATACACATATACATATTCGTATATAGTTCTTGTTTATTTTTTAGAGCATTTATTTTTTTGTAGAAGAATCAGCATCAGCATCAGGGTTGGCTTGGTTTTCATTTTTGGCTCTTAGGTTACAATCACAGCTTTGGTTTTCAGGGTTTTTCTTTTGGTTTGGGCTGGTTTATTACTGGATACCGGCATCAATTGTTTAGGCCTTTTTCATTTGGTGACTGGTTTCCTGCAAAACACAACTTAAAGCACATGATTAGTTTTTCTCCAAGGTTAAATTTTCTTGGGGCACGCAGTGGATTTTTTCATCCTTTCTCATTACCCACCAGGTATTTCCGGGCCTTTGAGCGAAAACAATCCCACGAATGGGTTTGTTTTGGCTTGAGGAAGGAGTAATCTAAACAGTCTTTCCTAACATACTTCTTAGATGGATCACTGGAACTTTGTTTCTATCTACAGTGTGGAGGGATTTTGCTTGGGCAGGACCAGCTTGATTGACAGAGCTTTTAGTGTTAACCAGCTAGGTGGCCTTGGCTAAGTGCTTGTCCCAGTTCTTGAAAGTACCCTCACTTAGTGCCTTTAGAGTTGTTTTTAACAGTCTATTACACTTTTCAACTTTTTCAGCAGCGGGTGCATGATATGGAATGTGATATACTCATTCAATACCATGCTCTTGTGCTCAAGTGGTCACTAGATTATTCTTGAAATGAGTTCCGTTGTCTGACTCAATTCGGTCTGGAGTGCCATGTCTCTACAGGACCTGCTTTTCAAGACTTGGTATTTCGGGCTGTTGCATGTGGTACTGAATATGTTTCTAACCATCCAGTAGTCGCTTTCACCATGGTAAGCACATAGTGTTTACTTTGGCGGGTTTGTGGCAATGTGATATAATTAACCTGCCATGTTTCTCCGTATCTATACTTGTCTCAGCGTTTACTATACCACAGGGGCTTCAATCTTTTGGCTTGTTTAATGGCAGTACAGGTTTCACAGTTATGAATAACTTGGGAAATAGTGTTCATGGTTATATTCACCCCTTGGTTTCGTGCCTATTTATAGGTGGCATTTCGGCCCTGATGGCCTGAAGCATCATGGGCTCATTGAGCTAGGAACAATTTTCCCTTTTGCTGCCAGTCTAGGTCTACTTGTGACACCTCGACTTGTGCAGCACAGTCTGCCTATTTGTTATGAGCATGTTCTTCATTAGCTCGATCCTTGGGCACATGGGCATCGACATGGCGGACTCTTACATTCAGTTTTTTTGCTCTGGCAGCGATGTTTTGCCACAAATCGGCAGCCCAGATGGGTTTTCCTCTATGTCTCCAATTCATTTTCTTCCACCTGTCTAGCCATCCCCAAAGGGCATTGGCTATTATCCACGAATCGGTGTATAGGTAGAGCTTTGGCCATCCTTTTCTTTCTGCAATGTCCAGGGCCAATTGGACAGCTTTGAGTTCTGCAAACTGACTTGATTCACCTTTACCTTCAGTGGCTTCTGCCACCCTTTGGGTGGGACTCCACACAGCTGCTTTCCACTTCCGGCTCCTTCTTACAATGTGGCAAGAATCGTTAGTGAAAAGGGCATAGTGTGTCTCTTCATCTGGCAGCTGATTATATGGTGGAGCTTCTTCAGCTCGACTCACTGGCTCTTTTTCTTCTTCATCTGCTAGACTGAAGTTCCCACCTTCAGGCCAATTGGTTATAATTTCCAAAATTCCAGGGCGATTTGAGTTTCCCATTCGGACACGTTGCATGATCAAAGCCATCCTCTTGCTCCACGTGGCATCGGTGGCATGATGCGTAGAGGGCACCTTATCCTTGAACATCCAGCTCAGCACTGGTAATCGGGGTGCCAGGAAGAGCTGTGTTTCGGTACCAATCACTTCTGAGGCTGCTCGTATGCCTTCATATGCCGCTAAGATTTCCTTCTCCATAGGGGTGTAATTGACCTCAGAACCTCTGTAGCTTCGGCTCCAGAAACCAAGTGGTCGCCTTCGCGTCTCACCAGGCACTTTTTGCCAGAGGCTTCAGGAGGGACTTTTATCTCCAGCTGTAGAGTAAAGTACATTCTTTACATCTGGCCCAAGAGCCACAGCATGTGCAATCTTTTGTTTGATTTGTCTGAAAGCCTGTTGTTGTTCAGGACTCCATTGGAAGTTGTTCTTTTTACGGGTCACAAAGTAAAGAGGGCTTACAATTTGGCTGTACTCGGGGATGTGCATCCTCCAGAAGCCTATGGCTCCTAGAAAAGCTTGGGTTTCTTTCTTGTTTGTCGGTGGAGCTATTGCTACGATCTTATTGATGATGTTTGTTGGAATCTGACGACGTTCATCTTGCCATTTCACCCCTAGGAACTGAATCTCTCTGGCAGGTCCCTTGACTTTATTTCTCTTGATGGCAAAACCAGCCTCAAGGAGAATCTGGATGATCTTTTGTCCTTTTTCAAAAACTTCTTCTGCTGTGTTCCCCCATACGATGATGTCATCGATGTACTGCAGGTGCTCTGGGGCTTTGCCCTTCTCTAGGGTGGCCTGGATCAGTCCATGGCAAATGGTTGGACTGTGCTTCCACCTCTGGGGCAGTCGATTCCAGGTGTACTGCACACCCCTCCAGGTGAAAGCAAACTGTGGCCTGCACTCTGCTGCCAAGGGAATGGAGAAAAACGCATTAGCAATATCAATAGTGGCGTACCACTTCGCTGTTTTGGACACCAGCTCGTACTGGAGCTCCAACATGTCTGGTACAGCAGCACTCAATGGTGACGTGACTTCATTCAAGCCACGATAGTCCACTGTCAGTCTCCATTTTCCATCAGATTTACGTACAGGCCAGATAGGGCTGTTGAAGGGTGAGTGTGTTTTGCTGACCACCCCTTGGCTTTCTAACTTCCTGATTATTTTGTGAATGGGGATCACAGCATCTTGGTTTGTCCTATACTGTCGCCTGTGTACAGTTGCAGTGGCTATAGGCACTTGTTGATTTTTGACTCAGAGTAGTCCCACAACGGAAGGGTCTTCTGAGAGGCCAGATAGGGCAGACAATTGCTTGGACTTCTCTTCAATCACCGTGGCTACACCGAAAGCCCATCGGTACCTTTTTGGGTCTTTGAAGTATCCTCTTTTTAGGTAGTCCATACCAAGAATGCAAGGGGCTTCTGGCCCTGTCACAATGGAATGCTTTTGCCATTGGTCTCCTGTCAAGCTCATATCGGCCTCTACCACTGACAATTCTTGAGACCCTCCGGTCACTCCAGAAATAGAAACAGCCTCCACACTCTTATGCTCC
>NW_020956286.1:34406-37140 GCF_003031625.1 Empidonax traillii | reverse complement strand
CCCTGTCACAATGGAATGCTTTTGCCATTGGTCTCCTGTCAAGCTCATATCGGCCTCTACCACTGACAATTCTTGAGACCCTCCGGTCACTCCAGAAATAGAAACAGCCTCCACACTCTTATGCTCCGATGGCATTAAAGTACACTGGGCACCAGTATCCACCAAAGCCCGGTATCTCTGAGGATCCGACGTGCCAGGCCATCGAACCCACACAGCCCAGTAAACCCTATTATCTTCCTGGTCCCTATCCTTCTCCTGGCAGAAGGCAGGGCCCTTCTATTGGTTTTGATCAGAGTATTCATTGTCCGACTTTGACTTTGCCTTCTTAGAAGCTTTCTTGTTACTGTCAAAGCGGACTTCCATCTTTTTGTGTTTCAGGGATTGCAGGGCATCTGCATCAACCACATAGACAACCTTTTTGTTGTCTTCCTTTTGCTGTAATTCTCTTACTCTGGCCTCAAGTTTGGAAGTGGGTGCACCATCCCACTTCTTCATGTTTTCTCCCTTACCACGCAGATAGGACCACAGTTGGTTGCGTGATTTCCGTCTGGGGTATCCTCTCCTTCTGCGTGCTAGGAAAGGAGACTGTGAACAAGGCCGGGACCAAGATCGAGGTCGAAATTGTGGTCGAAACCATTTTATTGGTCTGCCTCTATAGTTTCCATAGTCTATGTAAACTCTATCATCTTTGTTCCTATAGTCGTTTTCATATCCGAAATATTCATAGGGCCTCTCCAGTGCTTCCTTAGGATGGGTAGGTCGGTGTCGGGCATCAGAGGACCTTTCTAAATTTTCGGCTATAGTCCTTATCCATGAACACATGGTGTCCACAGTTGGTTCATCCGTTTTTGGATTGTAAATTGATATCAAACAGTTGAGGTACGATGCAGGGGCACCTTTAATTACTTACCTCCACATAGGCTCTGTACAGGCAATCTTCTCTGGTTCCAAATAGTCATAATAATCTGAATTGCAATATATGAGTTCCAGCATGGCTAATTCTCTTAAGTATTGGACGTCTTCTTCTGCAGTCGTCCACTTCTTTGGCGAACTCATTAAATATTCTTTAAATGGGTATTTTTCCCTCACACCATGGAGGATTCGGAGCCAGAGACTGAGATTGTATGTCTTTCTCGTGATTTCCTGTTCTATTTCACGGTCCATAGCGAGGGATCCTAGTTGCTGTGCCTCATGACCCTCTAACAAGTGGCTTTTGGCCCCATTATCCTAACATCTTACCAGCCAGGTGAGAATTTGTTCACCAGGCCGGCGACTGTAATCCTGTCGTAGATCCCGGAGCTCTGCTGGGGTCATTGTTTGCAGTACCTCACTCGTTCGCACAACTTCTGTTCCGGAATAAGGGTCTCTCCTAGGTGGAACCATTTCCACTTCCCTTCTGACGCTTCTACGTGGAACAGCTTTCTCTCTCTTTCTGCCTCTTTCACATGGAGGCAGAGACTGAGCATGTAGCGGGGATAGGCTTCTGCTCCGTTGTCTAAGCCCTCGAGGTGGAGGTAGCGAGTAGTCCTTCAGATTTTGGGATGAAGGTCTCAAACATTTTTCTGTATCCTCCGCTGGAAAGTCAAGAAGAGAATATTTGGGTGTCAGCCTTTTCTTTGGTGGTTTATTGGCCATCTGTGCTGCCACCCCTTCTTCCATTAGGTGTGTTCTCTTTTCCTTTGGATGCGCTCCTAATTCTTTTGGGCACGCTCCTTTTCTCGCTGCTGCTTCTTCCTCTTTTGCAGCCGTCCATTCGTCCACTACTACATAGCTGGATGGGGTAGGTTCCATGGGGCTGGCAAGTTCCTTTGCTCCTTCTTCTTCTTCTTCTTCTTCTTCTTCTTCTTCTTCTTTTTCCTCTTCTTCTTCTCTTTTTATACGCCTTAATCATGGAACTAGGCCTGTAGTTTTTGCACTATCCCTTATCCATATCTTCTTTTTAGTTAGGGGAGCAATAGTGATTCTCGGATTGGTAGTTTGGGTCTTCATCTCTGTTGTAGTTTTAACATTAGATGTTGTAGTTTGAGTTCCAGTGTTCACGAGATCTACGGTCTGGACTTCAGTTTCAACGGATTTAGCAGAAGCTGTGCTAACTTCAAGTTGGGTCTGTGTTCCATGCTCAGTTGAATTAACGGAGACAGCACTAACTTCAGGTTGAGTTTGTGTTCCACACTCAGTCAGCTTAACAGAGATGGTGCTGATTTCAGGTTGAGTTTGTGTTCCACACTCAGTCAGTTCAACGGAGATGGTGCTGATTTCGGGTTGACTTTGTGTTCCACACTCAGTCAGTTTAACAGAGATGGTGCTGATTTCGGGTTGAGTTTGTGTTCCACACTCAGTCAGTTCAACAGAGATGGTGCTGATTTCGGGTTGAGTCTGTATCCTGACGTCTGTAGACTCAATAGGGGTATCATTTGTTTCAGGCGACATAGTTTGACTTTCTGCCTCTGCCCTAGGTTTTTGATAGTGATCTATGGCAGCTCCATAAGCTGTCACTAGACCTCAGCATAAAGCAAGGAGCTGCGTATTTGGATCATCGTATGAAAGACACCCTTCAACTAAACAACGTGCCATCTCGTCAGGATTAGACACTTGTTCTGGCGTGAAGTTCCAAACAATGGGAGGTGTCACACGCCCTACCAGTTTGCTGAAATTTACCCATGCTCCTTGCCATCCAGAAACTGGCTTTTCCAAGACCCTTCCCAAAGTTCCAGTGAATCCTCTAGAGGTCTGG
>NW_020956286.1:15138-33154 GCF_003031625.1 Empidonax traillii | reverse complement strand
ATAACTAACAAAACAGATCTCACCACGTCCCTTAGAACAGCAGGATCGGCAGTCACAGCCAGCACTCTCCAAACCTCCACGTGGTAGGACGGTGGACTCTGCAGGCCTCAGCCTTAGATAAGCGAGACCAACGCAGGGACCCACTGTTCCCAAACCTCGCCGGAAGAGAAGAGAGCGAGGTCTCTAATCACCGACTTATTTATACTCTGGTTTACGTAAAAATTGTATGGAATACAATTGGCTATACTTGGCTACTTCCTTGGTTCCAAACTGGTCACCAGGAAGGCCTAGACTAAAACTATCACAACAGACCAAGTGCCCTCAACCGCTCCTCATATGGCTTCCCCTCAAGGCCCTTCACCATCTTTGTTGCCCTCCTTTGAATGTTATCTAATAGCTTAATATCTTTCTTATATATTGTGGTGACCATAACCTCACACAATATTCAAGGTGAGGCTGCACCAGCACAGAGTAAAGCAGGACAATCACCTCCCTTGTCCAGCTGGCAGTGCTGTGCCTGATGCCCCCCAGGACATGGTTGTCCCTCCTGACTGACAGGACACACTGCTGACTCATTCCACTTGCCATCAACCAAGACCCCCAGGTCCCTTTCTGAGGCACTGTTTTCCAGCATCTCATTCCCCAGTCTGTATGTACATCCAGGGTTGCCTCATCCCAGGTGCAGAATCCGGCACATTCCCTTGTTGAACTTCATATGGTTGGTGATTGTCCAGTCCTCTAATTTGTCGAGATCTCTCTGCAGGGCCTCTCTGCCTTCGAGGGAGTCAACAACTCCTACAAGTTTTGTATCTTCTACAAACTTGCTTAATATCCCCTCCAGTTCTGCATCTACGTCATTTATGAAGATGTTGAAGAGCATAGGGCCCAAGATGGAGCCCTACAAAACCCCACTAGTGACAGGTCACCAGTCTGATGTTACCGCATTCACCATTACCTTCTGTGCCTGACCCGTGAGCCAATTGCTCACCCACTGCATGATGTGTTTATCTAGTTGTGGGCTGGATATTATACTATACTAGTAGTTTTTTAGCTTTTACACTGTGTAGTAAATAATCCGTATTAAGATCTTTTGTCTGTTTACTCTGTTCATTTGTCTGTTCATCATAATAATTAATTTTTTAATAAAGATACCTGATTTGCCATCATTAAAACCTGCAGGACAAAGTGATTTAATCACACCTCTATAATTTCTTAAATTTAAACCGATGACATAATCTGAGGCTTAAATTGGACCTAGCCACACCTAGACTCCTCTGTGAGAAGGAGTTTAGAAAGCAAGAGAGTTTTTTCTGCACCTCATGACTCAATGGCAGGGCTTCTTTAATAACCTTTGTCTAAACCTTCCACTCCCCATGTAAGACACATTTCTACATTACTTCATTGTACTTTTTTAAGAGCAAGCTTTCTTCTTCTGGTTTTGACTGGATTGTATACAGTCCACCTTCTGACTAGAGTCGGTATGATCAGACTACTTATACCCAGGGCAGATTTACATTTGGGCTCTAATTTAACCAACCTTTGATTACAGATATCATAACTTTTGGTTCACTGGTGAGAAGTGTTTGTAATTAAAAGTTTTTTTCTGTTTAATTCATGATTTGCCTGCATTTGTAATAGCTCAGAACATATTACAGTCTTGTAACAGAGACTTGCTTCTGTTTTGCTGCCTTTGTTAATTAATCATGTAGAGGCTCAATGTATTTGAAAAAAGAATTGAAAGTTTTAAACAATTTTAAAATGAACTTTTAATATCCTGTTTGATAATAATGGATGCATGCATTTGAAATGTATCATGAGAAATTTAATTTCTGACATAAATACAGCTTAAAAAAATGCATCTCCATGATGTTCCTGCCATGGGCCAGAATTCAGGAGCTCCAACTGCTAGCTGCTCTCAGATGTTGAGGCTTCCTTGATGCCTCCCACATGCTATGATTTGAAATGTTTGACAAATGTAGCTGAAACATTAGGGAAACTGAGAGGGAAATAAGGAAACTTTGGTCCCTACAACAATACTTAGTATGATAACTGTAAAAAAGAAAGGGTGTAGTTTGTTTTTGTTTTTGTTTTTTTAATGAAGTGTTATGCTAATTTGGTCTGGGATATAGAGTTAATTTTCTTCATAGTAGCCAGTATGGAGTAAGTTTTGGATTTTTGCTGGAAACAGTCTTGATAATACAGAGATAATTTAGTTACTGCTGAGCAGTGCTTACACAGAGTCAAGGCTTTTTCTACTTCTCACCCCATCCCATGAGCAAGTAACCTGGGGGTGCTCAAAGTTGGGAGGGGACACATCCAGGACAGCTGATCCCAAGTGGCCAAAGGGATATTCCATACCATATGACATCATGTTCAGCATATAAGGCTGGGGGAAGAAGAAGAAAGAATGGGGGGACATTTGGAATGATGGCATTTGTCTTCCCAAGTAATTGTTACATGTGATGGACCCTTGCTTTCCTGGAGATGGCTGAACACCTGCCTGCCTATGGGAAGTGGTGAATTAATTCCTTGTTTTGCTTTGCTTGCATGCACAGCTTTTGTTTTATTTATTAAATTGTCTTTATTTCAACCCACTTTTTTTTTTTAATTTTACTCTTCTGATTCTCTCTCCCATTCCACCAGAGGGGGAGTAAGGGAGAGGCTGTGTGGGGCTTAGTTGCCAGTTGCGGTTAAACCATGATATTCTTTATTTTGGTCTTAGGGAAAATGGTGTGGGGAGATATGTTTTATTTGTTTGCTTGTTTAATCCAAATAACTTTGCTTAAACATTTATGCTGTTGACACATATTAATGATCTTAAGGTATGTAACTATGTTTTCTTCCTTAGACTGATCTTAGAAACTATGAAATGCATAATACTGCTCAGCACTGCAATACTTGAATCTCAGCAGGTAAATGTCAGTTGTAGCTTTTGTTGCAGTTTCGCAGATCTGCCAACATCAATAGGAGCAGGGGTGCAATTTGAAAGTAACAGGAATGTGCAAGTCATTTAAACCTAAGAATGTGGCCCAAAGGATGTGTTTTATACTGATGTTAAAATTATTGAAATTATTACTTGAAGTGAATATGTAAGAAGTTCTGCTTCTTGAGCTGCCCTTTACTGCTTTTGTGAATTGAATTTCCATCTATCAATATTTAATGGAGACAAGGATATAGGAAATACTTTTTTTCTTTCAACAAGCAGGTGAGATGGAACAGAAATTGAAGGACATTGAAAGGAAAAGACTGTTAGTTAAATTTACTTTGTTTTATATTTGAATATACAGTTCCTATTTTAAAGTGCTTCTTGTAGCAATATTAATTTACATCTGAAGCAACTACAAAACTCTCAATACAGTTATAAAAATTCTGAAAAGCATATGAAGTACTGTAAAAATGAGTTGTTGTGCTTGAATGAGACTGACACGTTAGAATAAGAGATACAAGAAGCAGAGAACTGGGCAGAAGATCTATCTTTAAGGGCAATTGTTCCACAGTCTTTTCTGTGAGTCTGGAGAAATCGTGTTTAATTTTATACGGTGTATGTAATCAATATACTAAACTTGATATAGATTAATATGTGTCATGAAAGTACACTTTAAGAATTTGAAAATGTAACCTTTCTGGAAGTTTTTATCTCTAGAGACTCAGAATGTGACCATGCAACTCTTTGAAGTGAAATTTAATTCCTGATACACAACAAATCTTCAAACAGGTTGTGAAGTAAGATAACACGCAAGTACCCCCAAAATGCCAGGCAGTGGAAGGATTTCAGGAAAATTTATTTCAAAGTCAAGAACACTAGACTTAATGAAGAAAATCACAATTGTGCTTCTAACACCAGGCCTGAGAAAGACATGCCCCTCTGTTCTTCCTCGGGCTGGGCTTTATCGTTTCTAACTCCCCCTAGCTCTCCCACGAAAGGAGTCCTGCAACATGTCTGTGAAGGTTTATGTCTCCTCATACCAGAGAGAGAGCATGAAAGCCTCTCTGGACTGCAGGAGGAGAAAACATCTAAACTATCTGAGAAAGGTGTTTCTTCTTAGGCAGGAAATCTTTCTTAAGCAAAACAAGCTCTAATCTCCTTGCCATAAATCTTCTGGAAAGGGTATTTTATCCTTACACAGGTAGCGTAGCTGATAAAACTATTAGAAGACCTACTTCATAGCTGTTCTGTCCCTGGAAGTGTTCAAGACCAGGTTGGATGGGGCCTTGAGCAATCTGAACTAGTGAGTGGCATCTCTGCCCATGGCAGGGAGGTTGGAACTAGATGATCTTTAATGGTCCCTTCCATCCCAAACCATTCTATGATTCTATGGTTCTTAAACCAAAGATCTATAATTTCTAACCTCGCTTCTGGGAGGGAGAAGTACCCCAGCACAGCTCTTCCTCTGCACACCAGCAATCCCTGAGGAGGATGCTGCAGAGCTCAGACAGGATCCATGATCCCACTCTGCTCCTGTAGAAAGCTCAAACTGGAAAAAAAAAGTTAGTGTTTCATTTTTGCCTTTTTTTTTTTTTTAATTAAAGCATTATGTATAATTTTAACCACCAAAAAGTTTATACTCTTAATTTTAACTATCACTTTGGCATGTGCTATATGGTGATTAGTTAAGCAAAGCATCCAGGAGTAGATGCAACTTGTAGCTGCTGTCCCACATGGCAAAAAATCCTAGAGAAACTGGTGAAGTGGAAGAGGTGACTTCATCTTGTTAACTATGCAGCTAAGCAGTATTTTAAATGTATTTTTACATTGACAGTTGCCTTCATGTTTAAAGAAAATTGACTACATCATAGTATGTAATTGTATTGGGTTTGTGTGGCAAGGTTTTGGTCACAGGGTGGCTACAGGGGTGGCTTTTGTAAGAAGATGCCAGAAGCTTCCCCCAGTTCTGACAGCCAGTGCAGGTCAGTTCCAATATGGACCCGCAGCGGGTAACACACTCAACTGTGGAGACCTGGGAAGGGGTCTCTCTTCTGCTGTTAGCATGTCAGAAAAACAACCCTCTGATCCAGGGGACTGCTCAGTGAATGGTTCTCATAATGGATCGCTGACAGACTGGTTGGGCACAAGTGTCTTGGCTTTCCGGGGGCACTGACAGACAAATCAAACACAAGGGGTTTGAGAAAAATCTCCTCTTATCACGTGACAACCTCCCCCTAGGTCTGAGATCATTGAAGGATGTCAAGCCCTAAAACTTAACAAGGCAATTCTACTGACACTAATTTATCTTTCTAACACCCAATCAACAACAGTGGTAGCACCTCTGTGAGAATATATTTAAGAAGGGGAAAAACTGTTGCACAACAGCAGCCAGAAGAAAGGAATGAGAATATGTGAAGCAACTTTGCAGACACCAAGGTCTGTGAAGAAGGAGGTGGTGCTTTAGACACTGGAGCAGAGATTCCCCTGCAGCCCACAGTGAAGACCACGGTGAGGCAGGCTGTCCCCCTGCAGCCCATGGGGGTCCACAGAGGAGCAGATATCCACCTGCAGCCCGTGGAGGACCCCATGCTGGAGTAGTTGCATGCGCCTGAAGGAAGCTATGACCCTGTGGAGAGGATCCCATGCTGGAGCAGATCTTCTGGCAAGACTTGGGATCCTGTGGGGGACCCACGTTGGAGTAGTCTGTTCTCGAAGGTCTGCACCCCGTGGGAAGGACCCACGTGGTTAAGTTTGTGGAAGACTGTCTCCCATGGGTGGGACTCCATGTTGGACTAGAGGAATGTTGAATACATTTAGTGCAGGTAGCTCGGTGTGCAGCTGCTCTGCAAGCTGCAGATTGAGCTCTGGGTGGCAGGAGCCCGAGGCAAGAGGTCGTGAACTGGCGCCGACCCTTTTGCTCAGCCAGGTGACCGGACGCTGAGAGACACAGCAGGAGCGGAGGACTCAGCAGGAAGACCTCAGACTTTTGCGCGCTTAGACTGTGAGAGTATAAAAGCCCAGGGATTCGGTTGTACGGGGTCCCTCCTCGGAGGCAGCTGCTCGAGCTTTTTCTGTGTTATTGCTGTAAGGATCCAGATGTCTGAGACTCTGCTATGGGAAACCTGGGCTCTAGCCGGTAAGGAAGCCTGGTCTGACTACGTGTGAGTGGGGTGTGTAGGGAGTCAAGTGGGGCATCCGTCACCTCACTGGAGCCGCCCGCTGAGAAGGGGCTTCAGTCCCAGCACTTAGAGTCTCTGGTGGTGGGGGTGTGACTGCCAGAGTGGCTCCGGAATGGTCAGACAGGGAGAGCATAAGGAAGGAGCGGCAGAGATAACGTGATGAACCGATCGCAAGCCTTGTTCCCTCTCCCCCTGCACCGCTCAGGGAGGAGGTAGAGAATTCGGGAGTGAAGTTGAGCCCAGGAAGAAGGGAGGGGTGTGAGGAAGGTGTTCTAAGATTTGGTTTTATTTCTCATTACCCCACTCTGATTTGATTGTCAGTTAATTATATTAATTTCCCTAAGTGGAGTCTCTTTTGCCTGTGACGGCAATTGCTGTGATCTCCCTGTCCTTATCTCGATCCACGAGCCTTTCGTCGTCTTTTTCTCCCCCTTGTTCTGCTGACGAGGGGGAGGGATAAAGCAGCTTGGCGGGCACCTGATGTCTAGCCAAGGTCAACGCACCACAGTAATATGTTAATAAAAACATTGGCACTCTTTATAAGTGAGTGTCAGCTTTTAAAAGGTGGATCTGCTGTGTTTTGACTGAATTCAAGTAAAACTTAGAGCTACTTGAAGCGATTTTTAAAAATAAAAAAAATTAATAAAAAATTGATGTGTTGCCCCTTTATTTTGTTTTATTTGTATTTTGGCACTGCCTCAAACAGCCCCTTCTCCGGGCCCCGCTCATAGTGGGCGTGGCCTGGTGCTGCTCCTCAGGCCCTGGGACGTGGCGTCACCATGGGCAGTAAGATGGTGGCCGCCACTAGAGCCGTACAGGTAGCGGTGCTCGGCCTGCGGACCGGGAGGTGGTTGGGGCGGCTGGGGCCGGGAGCATGGTGCCTGGAGCGGGTGGTAGGCCTCGCTTCGTGGCCGCCGGAGTCTGAGGTGGCCGAGGCCAGAGGCACCGCTGGAGAGGCCGTTGTCCTTGGCGCGGGGGAAAAAGCATGCGGCGGGGCCGGCCCGGTGGCACTGGTCATTTGATTCCGGTGCCTGGTTATTCTGGTACCCAAGGATGTTATTGGGCAGTCTGCAGGCTGCTCCTTTAGGGTCGCTCTTCAAGAGGCGAGGGCGCTAACCAATATCTCCTTTCTAAGCCATCCTTCTTCCCTTCAAGGTGAAGGTGAAACATGGAGTCTTTTTGAAAAGACATTTCAAAAATAAGCACAGTGGCTTTGAATACCAGACTAAAATTTATAGGGTTTTTTTCTTAATGGAACTAGTCAATCCCAGCCAGCCAGCTGAACAAATACATACAGGCAGAGCACTGCTAGCAATTTCATGTGCTAAAACTTTATCATTCCATTTTTGCTGCTGTGGTAACTATTTCTGCATACACACTGATTGCTGTGAGAAAAGGAAGAGAATGCTTTTTCCTGTTCTGAACACTAGGGTGGGGGAGTGCCTTTAAAGGTGAAATTTCCCCTTGGGTAAAAATAGAATTTAAGTAATAATTTTATCAGATTGCTGGTGCACAAAGCAGCAGTAAAGAAGTGGTTGTTTAATATGTTGTATATGTTCCATTTTATATTGTAAAGTTAATGTTTGTCTAGAAATATATTTTATTCTCTCTGTTTCTCCTACTACATTGTCTTGTTCTAGGTAGTCAAGCCACATACTCCATTAATAAAGTTCCCAGACAGAAAAAGTAGTCCCAGACCTAAAAGTAAGTATTTAATCTATAGATACAACTTATGTCATATTTCTTTGCATAAACTGTTTTATATAAGAACCAGCACACAATTTTTCTGCTTCGATGATGCAACTCAACTGATTTTGAGCAGGGTTTCTGAATCATAGTTGTTTTAGTTTGAAGGCCTTCTTTTTCAGACTCTATACAACTGTGGAAATATACATAATATTGTGGGAATATACATAAGACATGCATGTCTTTATTTTTTTGATCAAGGCAGATTCACAAGGATTTCTAGTGTTTTCCTATTTATGTAAAAGATCACATTTTTAAAAATACTAATATTTGCCTAAAGTGATAGTGTCCAAGTGAATTTGAAACAGCCTTAGATATTTGGTGATATTTGCAAAAAATGATGTTGCGTTTTCCTCATCCTTTCTTTTCCTAATTGGAGTGTGTGATGTCTATGGTATTTAAAACCCTGATTTATGGCTAAGAGCCATTCCACTGTACATTTTAAGAAGTGTTTCTTTGTGCTAATAATGAATGCTGAGAAAAAATTAACTTCATTACAATCTTTGACATTAATTTTTACACCTACAGCTATGTTTATATTTATAGGAACCTCAATACTGTTATGTTTAGAACATCAAAGTTAATGAGCTGTATTTTGTTTTAATATTCCTTTTGAGTGAATACAGCATTTGAAAATAATGTAGTAGATGTTTTAAAAAGCTCTGTTGTTATTCTTATTTGTTTAGAATTATACCATACCATATATTTGCCACAGTATTATATTTAGGATTTAGCTTTCAGTTTAGTTTATCCATTAACATTGCAAAGTATCTACAGTGCCACTTCTGACTTACCTGTGAATTCTTCAGGAACTATTTTCTGCCATAACTTTCAGTCAGAATTTAGTATCTTGTGCCCAGTTCAGCCAACTGCCTTTCATGCCAGTAAATTACTTTCTTAAAGGCTTAAAATCATGTTAATTAGCTCATGCTTATCTTTGCATCACAAGATTTTTGTGGCTATATATTTTAAGTACGTTAGGCCTTTCTGCCTTAATCAGTTTTTGTTGCCTCACTAGTAAATTGCAATCTACTTCACTTGGCTTGAATGCTATAGCAATAACTGTTTCACTATACCAGACTGTTGCTTCTACATAGCTAAACAGAGCTCTGCAGATCAAGACTATACTTTTAGGGATGTGAGTGCTTGAAAGGCCAGCCAAATTCTATTATCATATTACTACTGCAACATGATGGTCTCAAACAGGGAAGGGAAAACTGTAGTAGGGACTGTATCTGAGTTTAAGCAACAGCAGTATTAGATCAGGTCTTGACTTGGGGTTTTTGATTGGCTAATGCTTCTATTTCAAATACACTTCAGACTTTTAAAAATACAATAAAAGAAAATCTTAGGCAAATCTCTAAACATTTATGTGGTATATAAAACAAATTTGGAGAAACTTTATTTTTCATATATAAGATGTGTTACTTCTTAAAGCAAAAATACTTTGTAGTCATTACTAACCAAAACTATTATCATCTGTGTGTTTTTTTTCTTCTGTTTTCATCTTCTGTTCCCTTTGCCTTCTTATTTAAATTTTAAAATTTCAGCTTAATGGCATGCACCCTGTTCAGGTTGTGCTCCTTCTGGTGGGTTCTCTTCCTCCTTGCTCTGTTTGGGACCCTCCTTTGTTGATGCCATTTTGTAATATTAAAAATGGGTACAGCATTGTATTGCATGTTGTGGTATGTCACAGTTGTGAGCTTTATCTTTCTGTAAGCCTCTACCTCTTTTTCACTTGTTTGTCTTTACAGTTGCAGTTAACAAAAATCATAATCTTAGTGGATGTTAGTTATTTATCTTAGTTATCTTTTTACGTAACCCCCTCCATGCACACATTTGATACTTTATGCTGCTTCTGCAAGTCCAGCTTCCAGTGAAAAAGCCTTTGTTAGGATCTATGCTGATTTATCTTCTGTTTCCACATCAGTATGTCTGCCACTCAAATATGCTTTCTTTTACTTTCAGGATTTTTTTACTGTGTTTTTGGTATATTTAACAACAATAAAAACAGCTTGTGAGAAGTAGAGTATCTTTTAATTCTTTTAAGTATTTGTTATAATGAAGAACATTGTCAATAACTGGTAACTTTTATTGGCTGCTGACTTATTAATTTCACAGTCTAGTTATATTTCTGTAATGGTTTTGCAATCTGGATTTCAGTACTGGAATCTCTACAAACAAGTATGCCATCTCTTGATGCTTCAAAAGCACAGGAGTCTATAGGAGGCAGATCACCAGCACTTCAAAATATTTCACCTGTTCATAGAGTACAAGGTATACCAGACACTTCTGAATTAACAAGAACCTTACTTCAGAAATACAGACGGAAACTAATGTCAGATGAAGAGATTGAATACATTCAGGTAAGTTTCATTTGTTGGGATGCATTGCCTGTATTTACCTAGCATTTCTCTTATTTCTACACCTTCTTCCAAATTTAAAATATAGTATTACATTGTAATTTTTGGCAAGTGTATACTTGGAGTTTTCACTGCTTTGATGCACAGTACCTAAACTACAAAATTTTAATACACAAGATACCCAACTCTCACTAATTACTGAAGCAAAACAAGGCTTTAGAAGGGTTAATCGAAGCATCTTACTGCAAAAACCCACTGTTCTCTCCCCCCCTTGCTTTCTCTACCTTGCTTAAAAGAGATTTTGTTCTGTACAAATTCTGCAGACCTAAAAACCCACAGGTACATTGCACAAAGAGCCCAGAGGTAATAAATTATAGTCAAATAGGCTAAGGTAGACATTTGAATGGGTAAAATAGGCCTGAAGCCAAAGCTTTTTCCAAGCTCCAATGGATAGAACACGAAACAATGAAAAGTACAGAAGGTCTCCAGGGTCACCCGACGATGAGGAGTAAATTCAAGACCCTATGATGAAGTAAAGACAGGATGTACCACCATAATATTCCTCAAAATAGAGACCACGCCTCAAACTCCACCCTGACATATTGTAATCTAATGATGCAATAATATGAATATGTATGTGAATATGTTGTAATCGTAATTAGAAACTGTATAAATTGCTTGTTTTTACTCAACCATTTCGGAGCTCTTTTTGCCCAGCCTGAGCTGGAGAGTTGCCCGATGTCGCTTAATAAATACCTGTTGTCTAAAGGCATAAAACTCTGTCTCTAAGCAGTTTTTACCTGCCTTTTGGGGCATCATTACTAGCTTGCAGTATCACTGATTAGAGAGATACAGACTTAAAACAGACATGCAGACATTTTGTGATAGTTGTAGCCTATATTAATCACAGTCACTACCTGTTTTGTAACAGCTGTTTAATGTGTAATTTGAATATGCTGGACAGGAGCACAAGTCTGTTCTTAGACCAGCAAAGGCTGTTACCAGGTGACTGAAGTCCAAAATATTCCTCAAGCTGTTTTTTATAAGTTATGTATTAGTAAGTTAACTCTTGTATTTCTAGTAGTGGAAACACTTTATTAAACTTGATATCAATATTTTCTTCAATATTTGCAAATACAGCATTGTATATAAAAGGCAAGAAAAACCTGCTTTTGTACTGTAAAAATTTTCAGTTGTAAACAGTGATGCTTAAAAAAGGAGAATGCACAAAATATGAAGAACTGGAGAGATGGGTGTGAGTTTGAAATGAAAAGACATATAACTGTTAAATTATGGTCACACTGAAGGTGTCCTTAAATTAATAGAGAAAATCAGTTTTCTTGCATGTATATCAGTAGGGTATTATAATTAGAAATAAAATTATTTATTTTCCATAGTAATACACTCAACCTCTAGCATAAATTTTCTAATGGTAAGTTGTAAAATAATTTTGTTGGCAAAATAATGAATTGAATACCTTTCTGATTTCTCATAAAGATTGTAATGGCTGACCTTGGCTTTGTTTTTACTTTGGAATTTGGGCAGTGAAAATAATTCTAAAACTTCTCTTTACTACTGCTGTGTTTATCAGACCTTTCTAAAGTGAGTAAGAGTCATGTTTCTTCAGAGTGGGAGAATTGGAAGCAGCTATAATTATAGGTTGCAGGTGTTGATCTTTTTGTATTCTCCCCTGAACAGAATGGAGTTGTTATGGGTAGATGCTGATACTTTGACACTCCATGCATGTTCCTATACAAATTAAAAATCAATGTCTAAATCAAAAATTAAAACTAAAACTCTGTTTGTTAATCTAGAACAGTGAAAAAGATTTGATCTCCATTTCCCATTCTTTTAGTGAAAAATATTTAACTATATGCTTTTATTTTACAGCGTGGAGGTCCAGAATAAATATGGAAGATTATAAGCCACTGTTGAAGAATGAAATATTATAGTCACAATAAAGGCATTTCCTTAATACTATGATTATATACTAATAGCTTTAATAAAAACCCATATGAAGGGTGAGAAGGTTGACATGATACACTATATATTAGAGATTGAGAAAGCCATCAACAAAAAATTTAAGTAGCATTTGATGTCCACACCATTAAAGCATTTTTCTGATTAGCTATTTGCAAACTTGCCTATAGAAATTAGTTGTTTTCTATTTAAAAAGATTCAGATGTCTCATTAGGATTGATCTTTATGGGCAGAAAGGGGACGCTGAAGTATTCTCAGTTAGTTATTATTAAGACTGGGGGTTTTTTTGTAGTTATACAACTATATATATCAGATCTGAGGTTGGGAAAAAATAAATATAAAAATAGGGATTATTCAAATTATTAACTGTTTCAAAAGAGAGCCCTTTGGGTCTAATTACACTTAGAAGTCCACAATATACCTGATCTCTAGGCTTAATTTGCATAGTCATAGAATCATAGAATTAACTGGGTTGGAAGAGACCTCCGAGATCATCAAGTCCAACCCTTGATCCAACCCCACTGTGATTACTAGATCATGGCACTCAGTGCCACATCCAGCCTCGTCTTAAAAACTTCCAGGGACCGTGAATCCACCACCTCTCTGGGCAGGCCATTCCAATGCCTGATCACTCTCTCTTTAAAGAACTTCTTTCTAATATCCAACCTAAACCTCCCCTGGCAGAGCTCAAGCCCATGCCCTCTTGTCCTATCGCCGATTTCCTGGGAGAAGAGACCCCCACCTGGCTACAACCTCCTTTCAGGTAGTTGTAGAGAGTGATGAGGTCACCCCTGAGCCTCCTGCTCTCCAGACTAAACAACCCCAGCTCCCTCAGCCTCTCCTCATAGGACTTAATATGTGTCGTCTGTAACTAAAGCCTTTTATGTGGCAGACCGAAGTGAGCCAGGCTCTGCCTGTGCATCTCAGGCTGGTACAGCCAACGGCCTTAGCCTTAGTCATGCTACTTTCAGCCAAGGGGCAGTGTAGTACTCGTAAGAGGAGAAACCCACACTGACCTCCCCAGCCAATTCCCCATATGTAGTGCTGGGACTTTATCCCCTCCCACAGTGTGTAGGGGTTTTATTTGGGCAGGACTAGGGTGGTTGGCAGATCTCTTAGTGTTGACCAGCCAAGTGGCCTCAGCTAAATTTTCCTCCCAATGCTTCCGTGTCCTATTACCTAATGCTCTTAACATGGTTTTCAGCAGTTCATTATACCTCTCAATCTTCCCAGAGGCTCGTGGGTGATAACGGATATGATAGATCCACTTGATGCTATGTTTCTTTGCCCAAGAACTTATGAGATTGTTCAAAAAATTAGTCCTATTATCTGATTCAATTCTCTCTGAGGTCTCATGTTGCCAACAGAATGTGCCTATTGAGGCCTAAGATGGTGTTTCGATCAGTGGCCTGGTTTACAGGATATGTTTCCAGCCAGCCAGTTGTTGCCTCCACTATGGTAAGTATTTAGCTCTTGCCCTGGCATGTTCATGGCAGTGGTCCAACGTAGTCAATTTGCCAGGCCTCACCATATTGGAAACCCAGCCACAGCCCTCTATTCCAGGGAGATTTTACTCACATGACTCGCTTAATTGCAGTACATGTTTCACATTCATGAATGACCTGTGTGATGACCTCCATGGTCAGGCCTACCCCTCAGTCACGAGCCCATCTGTATGTCGCATCTCTTCCTAGATGTCCTGATATTTCATGGGCCCATGGGGCTTATAAATAGCTCACCCTTCTGCTCTAAGTCTACCTGAGCTATTCCAATCTTGGTAGCCTTATCCACCTGCTTAATGTTCTGATGTTCTTCAGTGGCACAACCTTTGGGCATGTGAGCATCAACATGATGCATTTTCAGTCACGTTTTCCCACCTGTGCAGCGATGTCCTGCCACAATGCAGCAGCCCAGATGGGTTTACTCCTGCATTGCCAATTGGCCTTCTTCCATTGCTGTAGCCACCCCCATAGGGTGTTAGCCACCATCCAGGAGTCAGTAGAGAGGTATAGCACAGGCCACTTTTCTCATTCAGCAATCTTTAGGGCTAGTTGGATGGCTTTCACTTCTGCAAACTGGCTTGACTAGCCCTCTCCTTCAGCAGCTTCGACGACCCTTCGTGTGGGACTCCACACAGCAGCTTTCTACCTCTGATGGTTTCCTACCACACGGCAAGATCCATCAGTAAATAGAGCATAGCCTCTTTTGTTTTCTGGTAACTCGTTATATGGTGGTGCTTCTTGGGCACAAGTCACCTCTTCAGGCAGTTCTCCAAAATCCCTGCCTTCTGGTTAGACCATAATCTCTTCCAGGATTCCTGGGAAATTGGGTTTTCCCATTCGGGATTGCTGTGTGATCAAAGCTACCTATTTACTCCATGTAGCACTGGTTGCATGATGTGTTGAGGGGATGTTACCTTTGAACATCCAGTGCAGCATGGGCAAATGTGGGGATGAGGAGATATGCTTCTGTTCCAACAACTTGTGAGGTGGCTTGAACCCCCCCATAGGCTGCTAATATCTCCTTTTCAGTTGGCGTGTAGTGGGCTTCTGATCCTCGATAATCCTTGCTCCAAAACCCTAATGGCTGACCTCAGGTTTCTTCTGGTGTTTTCTGCCGAGGTGAGACCATGCTCTCCAGCTGCTGTGTAGAGGATATTTCACACAGCTGGTCCTGTTTGAACAGGCCTCAGAGCTACTGCACAAGCTATCTCCTGTTTGATCTGCTCAAAGGCCTGTTGTTGCTCAAGGCCCCATTCAAAATGGTTCTTCTTCCTGGTGATTCGATAGAGGGGGCTCACAAGCTGACTGTAACCTGGAATTTGCATCCTCCAGAAACCCACAAGGCCTAGGGAAAGCTTGTGTTTCCTTCTTGTTAGCTGGTGGAGACATAGATGCTATTTTTTTTACTACATCCATGGGCACATGACGGCATCCATCCTGCCATTTTATTCCCAAGAACTGAATCTCCCGTGCAGGTCCCTTTACCTTGCTTTGTTTTATGGCAATACCAGCTTTGAGAAGAATTTGGACTATTTCCCTCCCTTTCTCAAAAACTTCTGTTTTGCCCCATACAACGATATCAATATTTTGCAGGTGCTCTGGAGCTCCCCCCTGTTCCAGTGCAGTCTGGATCAGTCCATGGCAGATGGCTGGGCTGTGCTTCCACCCCTGGGGCAGTTGATTCCAGGCATACTGGACACCCCTCCAGGCGAAGGCAAACTGTGGCCTGCACTCTGTTGCCAGAGGAATGGGGAAAAACACATTGGCAATATCAGTTGTGGCGTACTACTTGGCTGCCTTTGACTCCAGCTCATACTGAAGTTCCAACATGTCTGGCACAGCAGCGCTCAGAGGCGGCATGACTTCATTCAGGCCACAATAGTCCACTGTCAGCCTCCACTCCCCATTAGACTTCCGCAGTGGCCATATGGGGCTGTTGAAGGGTGAGCGGGTCCTGCTAATCACTCCCTTTTTCTCCAGTTGACGAATTAGTTCCTGAATGGGAATTATGGAGTCACGGTTGGTGCGATACTGCCATCAGTGCACTGTTCTGGTGGCAATGGGCACTTGTTGGTCTTTGACTTGCAGCAATCCCATGATGGAAGGATCCTTTGAGAGGCCAGGCAGGGTAGATAATTGTTTGATCTTCTCTGTAGCTACAGTAGCTACACCAAAAGCCGATCCATACTCCTTTGGATCTTTGAAGTCTCCCCTCCTGAGGTAATCAATGCCAAGTATACAAGGGTGTCGTGGGTTGGGGTGGTACACGACATGGTTTCAGGATACCAGCTTGCTATATTGCAACAGTGTATCTACCTTTATACAGTTCTGGGTGACACATGTATACACAGCATTGGTTTACCACTATCATAACAACTCATGATTGGACATACAGCCACATGTCTTAACACAATAGGTTAACACTCCTAACAGGAAACTCTGTGTTACAGTCCTACTGTCCATGGTTAACTCTCTGCCAGGTGTAAGAAGTTCCATCTTTGGTATCTCAGCTTACAGAGCCCAGAGCCAGTTGGGCTCCCCCACACAAGGGGCCTCTGGGCCAGTCACAATGGGGTGCTTTTCCCACTCGATCCCTGTTAAACTCACTTCGGCCTCCAACACTGATAATTCCTGGCATCCCCCTGTCACTCCAGAGATCCAGATGGGTTCTGCACTTCTGTGCCTCAATGGCATTAATGTGCACCGTACACCCATATCTACAAAAGCTTTATACCTGTGCCAGGCCATTGAATCCACACAGTCCAGTAGACCCAATCATCCCTTTCCTCCTCCTGGCTGAAGGCAGGGACCCTCTATTCCTGTTCCTGGTCAGAGTATTCACTGTCTGACCATTGTGATGCCAGACCAGCAGTCCCCTCACCAGGGTCAGAGAAGTTGATTTCAGTCCTCTTACATCTGAGAGGTTACTGTTTTCTTTCTTGGGTCTCTGTGGCAACTACATGGACAGCTTTCCTGGGTGACCCCTTCTTAACAGTTCTCTTCCCTCTTAATTCACGTACTCAGGCTTCCAGCTTAGAGGTGGGTTCACCATCCCACTTCTTCATGTCTTCCCCCTGGTTACGCAGAAAGAACCAGAGTTCACCACGTGGCCTGCGCTTGGGGCTTCCTTTTCCTCTGACTGGGGCAGGAGGGGACCGATCTCTTGGGTTGCCCCTGAGAGCTGAGATGTTTGCCTGTGGGAATGAGGAAGTGCCCAGACTTTCTTCTACATTTCAAAGCCAGGAGGACATCACCTCTACAGTTGGATCCATCTTTGGGTAATATACTGTTACCAGGCTGTTAGAATATGACACAGGGGCACTTTGAATCACCTTCCTCACATGGCCATCATGTAAGGAACATCCTCTGGGTCTTTGGGGATGTCATCCCTTCTTAAGTTACTATAGATGATTTCCAGCACTCCTAATTCTCTCAAGTACTGGATACCTTCATCTGCGGTGGCCCACTTTCTTAGGGAGCTCCTTAGATCTTCCTTGAATGGATACCTTTTCCTCATGCTTGAGAGGAGCCATCTCCAAGGACTGCAAATTGTTCTCTCCTTTCCAATTCCTCTTTCGATTTTGCAATCTCTGGCAAGGGATCCCAGCTGTTGGGCTTCAGTTGTTGACTATCAGCCCCGTTGTCCCAGCATCAAAGCAGCCAGGTAGGAATCCATTTACCGGGCTGGCACCTGTAATCTTTCCACAAGTCCCAGAGTTCTGATGAGGTCAGGGACTGGGTAATCTCGGTTTCCTGTTCGATTTGTCTGACTTCTTTTGTTGAAGGACCAGCTTTTTCATCTGACCCCTTTTAACACACAGATAATATAGAAATACCAAAAATTATTTTTCTCCATTGTTTCTGCCTGTGAAAAACTTCCTACCAATAATTCTCTGTCAGCTTTCTGCCAGAAGTTCTCACCAGAACTTCCCACTGGACTTTTCCTGCCAAAAGACCCTGCTATTGTTTATGGTTATCATATCTCCTTGAACATCTGAATAGGGCTACATGCCAAGAAACCATGTACAACCTCCTTTGAACACTATAAAAGTTGAGGACAAATTTTAGAAAATCAGGGGAGAGAGAACTGCTTGCCCCAGCTGAGAATCTCTCCACCTCTCCTTACCTTTTTCTCCACCACCACATGCTGCCTACCTGCTACTGGAGACTGGAGCTCTTCTGGCCTGGAGAGAACTGAGACCCACTGTACCACGTGTGAGTTATATCTTATCCTTCTACCCTTACCATATTTCTGAGGGCCAGGGAGGTGCACATCCTGGCCGCATTCCAGAGAACTAAAGCTGTTAAGACACCCTCCCT
>NW_020956286.1:12576-14521 GCF_003031625.1 Empidonax traillii | reverse complement strand
GGTAGTTTTGGTGGTATCTTTTCTCTGCTTCTAAAAAGTAATCTTAGCATTTTCCAACCTTTTCTTATTTTTTCCTCTTTCTCTTTGCATCTCTTAGCAATTAATAAAATCAGGTTTTGGTATCAACAGGTAACTTGTGTGAGTTTTAAGTTTGCTCAAGGGAATATTCAAATCTGAAGTTCTTTCTGAAATATTTAAGCAGATTGTAACACCCCTCGCCTCCTTCTACTCCCTCTTCCTCTTCCTCCCTTACTAATTGCTGATATGGACCTGTAGCTTGTCTTATCCATTTCTTCTTTTTCATTACTGAGGCAATGACTGTAGTTGTTGTGGTTTGAGTCCCTACCTCAGCCATAGTGTCCTCCATTGCAGTTTGGGTCCCTGCCTCTACTACAGTCTTCTGAGAGTACTCAGCTGTGGCTCAATAAGCACAGGCCAGGCCCCAGTACAGAGCAAGAAGCTGCTGGTTTTGATTAGGGTAGGCAAGGCACCCTTCCATCAGGTGACATGTCAATTTGCTAGGGTCAAATACCTGTTCAGGTGTGAAGTCCCAGGTAATGGGAGATGTCAAATGCCCTAGGAACCTGCCCAGATCCCTCCACACACCCTGCCACCCGGGAACTGGACACCTCAGGGTGCGTCCCAATATATCATCACCTAAAGTTTGTTTTCTCCTACACCAGGATAACGCCAGATTTCAAGAACTCCATAATGTGCTGACAGTATTAGCAACATAACATTACCAAACAGCTCACATAAGGATTAGCAAGTGTCAGGGGTTTGACCTTGGCTGGATTTTAAACACTTGTTGAAAACCACTTTCCCCCCTCCTCCCCCTCTGCTCTTCTCAGAGGAGAGGGGAAAAAAAACCAGAGAATTCCTGAGTAGAGATAAGAACTGGGAGAATCACTTACTAACTAATTTTTCATGGGCAGACTCAAAGTCAATAGAACTTAAATTTATTGCTAACAAACTTAAAAACAGAATTATTGTTAACAGAATAAGAATTAAAGAATAAAACAGTCTTAAAACATAACACCTTTAACGGGGTTTGAGGGAGACATGCTTTCCACTGTCCGTCTCTCAGGGACAGAGTCAGGCTGAAGCAAGCCCTGGCGCAGAGTAACACACAGTACGCAGACAATCCTGTAGTAAAGAGAGTTTATTCAACTTTCCCGCATCTTATAAGGCTGCTGGGAGGAAGGGAGGGGCTTGGCCACTCGGCTAGCCAACGGGAGGAGACGGGAGATTACCACCCAGTAGGAACCCAGGGACTGGAGAGAGACAGGTGGGACAACCAATGGGGTTAGAACAGGGGCGGGGACTGGCTCAGTGAACAGAATCAAGATGGAGCCGCCCAAGGAAGCCCTGTGGGGATTGAGTGAGAGAGATTTTACACAGCATAGGGAGTTCCCGTACAATAAATTCACAATGCCTGAGTTTAAACTGTGTTTTTCTGTGTTGACTTCGAGAAACTGCATCTGCATTGGTTTTTCCTCTAAAGATGTTGTTTCCAAAGTTTGTAGTCTGAGCTGTCTCTCACCTTCTCTCCATTCTCCCCTTCCCTCCATGTTCTCCCTCCTCCCCCCAGTAGCACAGGGAGATGAGAAAGGGGGAAGTCACAGCTAGTGGCTGCTTCTGCCGCTGTTAAAATCTATCTCTTAGACAGGAACTCTTCCCAATTTACTGTCCTGGGGAATCACTTTTCCATCGGGTGCAGAGGTTTATCTCCTTCTGCACTCTGATGGTCTCCATGTGTTACAGTCTGGTCAGGGCTTGGAAAAGCCCCTGCCAGAAACAAGTCCGGGCTTGTCAGAGCTAAGTTGGGACTGGTTAGACATTAAGGCTGTGCTGACCAAAAAGAGAACAATAAGTCAGGCAGCCCCGGGGACAAGACAAATTTGCAACTAGAGATAGGATGTAGTCTGGTGGTGGGATTTAATTA
>NW_020956286.1:8330-9866 GCF_003031625.1 Empidonax traillii | reverse complement strand
GCAGTCAGCGGGAGCATACAGGGAAAACCCTGAACGCGTGGCACGAGTTGTTAAAATGGTTATAAAAACTCAGAATCCGGATTGGAATGATTTACAGGTTTTATTGGATACAATCCTAGATTCTACCGAAAAAGAAATGGTATTACGAGTAATGGTTGAAAAAGCCAGGGAACGGATACGGGCTCAGCCAGGACAGGGGACAGTGAATGATTGGGTGCCGCGGGAGGACCCGGAATGGAATCCGAACTCGGCAGACGACTATCATAGGTTGAGATCTTATCAGGAGTTATTAGTAGAAGGAATACGGAGTGGCATTCCGAGAACTTTGAATTGGTCGAAGTTATATTCAGTGCGGCAAGAGAAGGGAGAATCCCCATCTGCATTTTTGGAAAGGTTAAAGGAAACAGCTCGACAATTCACGGACTTAGATGTAGAAGCGGAGTCAGGAAGGTTACAGTTGGCTCTGATTTTCATGGGGCAGTCGCAAGAAGATATTAGGAAAAAGCTGCAGAAGCTGGAGGGTGAAGAAACGAGGAACTTAGAAAAGCTGTTAGAGGTGGCTTGGAAGGTGTACAATAACAGGGAACAAGAAACAGCAAAGAGACAGCAAGCGAGCATGTTGGCAATTTTACAAGCTGCAGGAGGCGGAGCACATGGGGGAGGGGACGGGGAATTAGGGGAAGAGGGGTTGGTCGAGGTTTTGGTAACCAAACAAGTTTTGGATTTCAAGGGGGACGTGGTAAATTAGGGTTGAACCAGTGTGCGCTGTGCAAAGGACAGGGGCATTGGAAAAACGAATGTCCCATGGGCGTGGGAATTGGGGTGAACTCATTTATTGGAAACATGCAGGGTGCAAATACTTGGACACCACAAGATGTCGCCCAAGCTTTTATGTTGCAGGCTTACCAGAGCCAAAGTTGACTAGACAGGGATCTTAAAGTTATCCTGGAAGTAGAAGGGGAACCTATGGAATTCCGCGTGGATACCGGGGCTACTTTTTCCGCTATGAATACATTAATGGGTCCCTTGAGTAATTCTACTGTACGCGTCGTGGGTGTCTCCGGTCAAACGGAGGAAAGGGCATTCTTGCGTCCACTGGATATTAAATTTCGAGGAAAGCAATTAGACCATCAATTTCTCTATATGCCCAATAGTCCAGAATGTTTATTAGGGAGAGACTTGTTGTCTTCCCTACAAGCCACAATTGTGTTTGAAAAGGGTAGGGTCAAATTAGAGAATCCAGAAGAGAATGTGGCACAGATATTTACTGTAAATGAAATAGAAACAGAAGCAATTCCTCATGAAATAGAACAAGCAGTGGTCCCTTGGGTATGGGAGGCTGGGGCTCCAGGATTGTCCAAAGCAGCAGCCCCAGTAGTAATAGAGCTCAAACAAGGAGCACAGCCAGTACAGGTAAAACAGTACCCAATCAGTTTAGAAGCAAGAAGAGGGGTAGCACCTTTAATCAAACAGTTTCTAGTTCTTGGAATATTACAAGAATGTGAATCAGAATTTAATACACCTATTTTTCCAGTG
>NW_020956286.1:0-1825 GCF_003031625.1 Empidonax traillii | reverse complement strand
AATCAAGGCGATATGTAAGTTTATGTTTTACTACTATGTCTTCTGTGAAATGTAAAACCAATCATGTAACCTTGCTTGGAAAATAGTATATAAGAAGCGTTCAAAATGTGGGTCTTTGGGTACCTGTCTTGGGACAGGAGTCCACAGGAACCCCGGGCCCTGGATTAAAGCACCGCATAAACTGACACTCTGTTGGTTTGTGTCCTCATTACGGGCAGCACATGGGCTGCAAGGGGACAACTTGCTTCACCATGGTTATCACCACAGTTACAGGGGGGAATGGCTTTGAGTCTTTCTCCTGTTTCCTGCGGGGTTCCTTCTCACAGGAGACAGTTTTCCATAGACCTCTCTGGCGTGGGTCTATCCCTCGGGCCACAGTTTTTCCATAATCTGTTGTCCCTTGGGTCACAAATGAGCTGCACCAGCATAGATCCCTCACAGGGTCACAAGTCCTACCTGGGACAACTTGCTCCAGTGTAGGTTTTTCTCTCCATGGGCCACAAGTCTCCAGCAAGGCTCTGTTTCATCTTAGGCCTCCCACGGGGTCACATCTTCCTCTTGCACTCCTCTGCTCCAGTGTGGGCTCCTTAATGAGCTGCAGAGGGGGGTCTCTGCACCCCAACGGTCTTCCACAGGTAGCAGGGGTCTCGGCTTTCAGTCTTTACCCTGCTGGAGGAGGAGAGGGAGGCCTCCCTGGGCCTCTTCCTCCCCCCTCCTGCTACACTGACCTTGGAGTTTACAGTGCTATCTCATTTTCTCTGCTCTCCTCTGAGCTGGAATTTCTTCTGTGACACAGGCTTGTCTTCCTGTGTTCTTAAATATGTTATCACAGAAGCGAATATCATTGGCTAGTAGTAGGAAGTCCATCCTGGAGCTGGCTATCATTGGCTTTTCCATATGTCGTGGGTTTGCTCTGGGTCAACTTTCTCTCACCCCCCACACAATTGCTATAAGTTGAGAGAAGGTTTATGCAGACAAAAGAGATCTGATTGGGGAGAATAATATTAGGATTTATTACTAGTAAGATAAAAACTAAAGAACTATATATACAACAATTCTAACTAGGCATAAGTGCTATGTATTTACAAAAATACCCCTCCCCCCTTGTATCAGTTCAGGAGGAGAAGCAGTCTCTTTTCCATTTCCAGAGCTATAGGTCTTCTAAATAATTTTGCAGCACTTGAAAGTTCTTCTTCTGTTATCTCTAGGATGACAGCTCCGATTTGTCACAGCTGGAACTGTCTCTCTCTTTCTCTCTCTCTTCTATGTCGACCTCAGGGCTGGGCCTACCCCCTCCTGGGCTAAGACTGGAGGCTGGGGGTTACCTGGGCCCTGTGGGGTCTTCCATGGACTGCAAGGGGACACTTGCCTACCATGGTCTTCCCACAGATACAAGGGATAATGGCTTTTGAGTCCACCCCTGTTTCTTGTGGGGTCCCTTCTCATGAGAGACAGTCTTTGATGGACCTCTCTAGCATGAGTCTACCTTCGGGCAACAGTTCTTCCCTTCTCTGCTGTCCCTTAGGGTCACAAATTCAGCTGCACCAGCATGGATCCCTCACTGGGATCACACATCCTACCCGAGCTGACTTGCTCCAGCATAGGTCTCTTTCTCCATGGGCCACAGATCTCCAGTAGGACTCTGTTTCATCTTAGGCCTCCCATGGAGTCACATCATCTTCATGCACTCCTCTGCTCCAGTGTGAGCTCCTTCACGAGCTGCAGAGCATCTCCTCACTCAGTAATCTTCCACAGATGGCAGGGGTTTTTAGTTTTCAGTCTTTTCCCTGCTGAAGGGAGAGAGAGAGAGGGGTAGAGAAGGAGT
>NW_020956285.1:178578-186866 GCF_003031625.1 Empidonax traillii | reverse complement strand
CCAGACTTAAAAAATTAAAAAAATTCCTACGTGGCAATGACAAGACTGAAGACTGCAATGAACAACTATTCTCTGGACTCAGAATGTGGCATTTGTTCGTGTCATTTAATATCCCCTAATCTTTCTATTCAAAGAAAAGGTAAGTGTTCCCTATTCTTGTTTTTTAATGACAGCCATAATTTTATTAACAGATATATTTTCCCCTTCAGTGATCACTTTGCTGCCCTGAAGAATCTTACCCTAGTTAGTTTTCTTCTGATGAAAACCAATCCACACTGGCTGAACTTCTTACCAACTCTCTCACAGCACTTTTTCCAGATATGCTGTTTATCCTTGGAGACACAGGACCAAATCTGCCTCCAACAGTCAACAGGCACCCAAAAACATTGAAATCTCCAGGCATGCTGATTGTGCCCTTTGTTCTCCATTCCATTTATAACAATTCCAGGACTGCATCTGCTTTTTTGACAGCAATTAGCTTCAAGCTGCTATTTTCACAAACTTATAACAACGAGCCCTGGTATTCTGACTGGTAATAGTCAGTTCATAGCCCATTATAAAATATAAGAAACTAGAATTGTACCCTCATGTGCATCACTTCCAGCATCTGCAGGTTGAATTTTATCTACACTCCCATTTTGTTTCTCTATCCTGCTTTTCACGTATCAACCTGACGTATACCTGCAATCATTTTTTTATTTTAATTAAAAATAAATCGATTTTTCCCAAGTAGGAGATTCTAAACAAAAAACAGTCATACAGAAAACAACTTAATTAATAAAAATCAGCATAAAATAGAAGAGCAACAGTAATGTTATATGCCATGCTTTAGGATGAAGAATCAGCTTTGATGAAAGCAAATTATCATGCAACAGTATAGATTTCCAAGTAATTTCTGGAGCTCTTTACCAGGATCATGACTCTTGTCTCATGCCTTAAGTGAATACTCTAAGAGTCTGAGATTAAAACGTAAATAGGAACACCAAATGGATAAGCTGAATGATAAATGCAGAATTCTCTTTTTAAAATAAAATATAGACTTTGTTTTGGACACCTCTGTTGACTTTTTTATAGAGGTACAGGAAATAGAATACCAACTTCTATGTAAAGGAAAAAGTTGAAGGTAGTTACTTAAAAAATATATTAATTTCTAATAAAAGGTTTAAATTCCAAATTTTACAATTCTCGACTAATGTTTTCTGACTCTTCAGAAACAACTGTCAAAAAGATTGTGGGAGATGAGTGTTACCCAAATTCATCACTATTTTTAAATTTTTCCATACACAGAACTATTACTGTTACTGTGTTTTGAACCAAAATGTTACAGAATATCTCTTTTAGGTCTCAAAAGAGGATGTTTGCAACCCTTCCAGAGAGGAAAGATCTTCATGAAGGGAACACAAAAGTCACAAACACCGATTCAATGAACAAATTTTCTAAATTGGGATGTTGTTCATGCTTATCATAAACAGTGCTCCAGCCTACTGAATGAAAACAAGATTTTCAAAAGCATGGATTATACACCTTCCTATGCTCTATGACAGGCAAAACAAGATGCTACCACTCATTTCTTAAAAACAAAACTGAAAACTAACATTATCCACCTGCTCCAGGCAGGACTCCTTCATTAAAGTGAAGGATGAAAACAAAATATGAGTAGTAGTCCACATCTACCCATCTCAAATTCTTGCCATCCTTCTCAACTACAGCCTCATTTTTAAGAAGAAACCCCCCAAACCTATAAACATCATGTTTTACTTCTTATATACAGATATAATACCTGGTCATGACTCTCTGCATAAGCAATGTATTTTTCTTCATGCCGTCTGTTTGTTAACGTATGCACAATATTGCCCATATTCCAGTCTTCATCTTTCAGCTCTTTAATTATCTGCAGGGGAAAAAAAAAAAAGATCCCTGCAAATTTATTGCTGTTTTAACTAAAAGCATGTAGCATTATCTTGACATAGGAATGTCCTGTAGATTGTGAACTGTAGTGATTCAAATTCTCCTGTTCCCGTTTTGAAGTGATGAGCTTTCTCTGCCCATCCAAAGAGATTTTCTTTTTTCCTTTTCAATTCTACCACATAAATAACTAGAATACTTAAATAACTCCCATACTTCCATGTGGAAGCATGGACATATCTTGCCCTCTATCGTGTGAATCCTCTAATACAGCAGGTAATGTGATTGATAGGACCTGCAAGAAAAGCACTGCACCAAAAACCAGCAAGAAATATGTAGGCACACACCTACCTGGTCCACAATATCAGGAGATGCAACCCTGGCACGTGAGAGCTTCCAAATACATCTTAACCGCTGGGCTGTGTGCTGCTACCTCTTGGTTTTCAGCAATTTAAATTAAATCCCATTAATAGGAATTTTCTGCCTCATATGACATTATTTCCTCCCTCTTCTAAGTCTGGTTTAATTTCAGCGTTATCCCTTTTTTTTCAATACTGCTTTATAGACCTCCATTGAGCACTACAACTTAAGTACATATACATAAATATATAGATATAAAAATAAAAGTGATAAAGAGGCAATAACACCAAGATGGCTAATATCATGCCGTAAAATTTAACTTTCTGAGTCTAACTGCCCATGTACTCTTGAACAGTCTTGTTTTCCTCTCCTTGTTTTTTGTATTTTGGGTTTTTTTTTCCTTTTTTTTTTTTTCCTGATTCCATAAGTTCTGGCTCTGAACACATGCAGGTCTTTATGCAACATCATATTATGTACTACTCATATCTTTAAACTCAACTAGTACAGTCACTGTTATGACAAACAGTTTATCTTTCTTACTTTTACAGATTCCTCAGAATTCAGTTCATGGAAAGTCTTGGAGATCCTTTAGTTTTAAAACTGATTTTAAAAAGTTACCTAGAAAACTTACTGTTAACAGGTATATACTTAAAAACTGAAGAGAAATGAGAGTAAGCAGTGCAGGAGAGTTTGATAACTGTCAGACTGATTCTAAACTTCTCCCTTCCAATCATTTCAGCTTTATTTTCCCTCTCAAGAAATGTGGTAACCAACTAAATACATCACCTGTTTCTCTAACTCCATGTTCTCTATGGTGGCTGCTTATTTGCAGTTTCCTTAGCTAAAAGTTTCCTGCTTACATCACACAACATTCTTGTGCAATTCCCACCAGCATCCCATGCCTGGCCCATGACAAGTACATGTTTAGGCTCAAAGAAGTGAGATTTTCTGCCACTAAAGAACAGAATTTACTGCATAACTACTTTTCCTATCCAAGTATTGCAAATTAAAATAAGCAGACCACAGCAGAGATTGCTAAATCAGATTATCAATTTTTTTGTACTTGTAAAATTCTACAGTCTGTTTTTCTTTCCTATGTAATATGAACTTGGCCACTTGCATTTTGCCTGCCTGGGAAATTGCTCACCTTGGCCTGTCTTAAAGCGTGACAAGGAAGTTGAAGGTGTAAAGAGAAACAACAACAAAAATCCCTGCAAACAAACACCCTCCCCCCCCACTTCAAGGTATTTCTTGCTGCTATAGAAATCTGTGCTCCAGGATCTAAATATCTAAATATGTAAATTACACATTCCAAAGTTCAAGGATGCTGTCCCTGCTGGAAAAGTTGCCAAGTTTATCTTCTGAAAAGAGGTCTGAAATCTGTTTTTTCAATTGGCCCTCCACCTCCTACTTACAAAATTGAAAGATGCTGAAGATAAGATAATTTGTTTTTTTATTTTTATCTACTCACTATATTTATTGAAGTATTAGAGGTAATATAAACATTTATTGTTTTCAGATTATCATGATAGCCCAAGGGATTCGAGTGTTATCTTCTCTCTAACTGAAAAACCTTCTCTAAAATATCAGTAGGAAGTTTTTTAGATCATTTAGCATTTTATTCCTTTTTTTTGCGATTCTCTGTATTAAGGAAAATGCGACATAAATCCTTGTTGTAGTCAGTGTTTATTAGTACATTATTGTTCTTGAAGAGCATTTACAGATTTTTATTATTCTTTCTGAAGCCCCCCTGTACCAATTGCAGGTGTTTGTATAATTCCCTTGGGTTTACTTTGGTTAAAACTTTCAGCTCTATATTCTATTCCAAGTAACACACACAGCGCCAGGAGGGTTTGTTGCATGTTTTTGGGGTGATCCTTCAATATTTACATGCATATGGTTAACATATTATCTACCTGTTCCCATTCCTTACAGATTAAACATTCTACAGCTGTTGCAAGATACAGGTTACTTCAAACAAATTGAGTTTATGTGTATTGTATGAAGAAAACAAATATCAGCTGGAATGAAAAGACCAGCCCCTCACCTGAAAACCTCCATGATACCTGACAGCTCTCACTGCAGCCATTAATACCTGTGCTCAAGCCTGTCAGGATTTATTTCAATAGGACATGAACAGCAGAGAGAGTAACATTTGTCAGGAGGATTTGGAAGTGTCTGTGTGTGCTCACTGACAGAAAAACACGCCACTCTGAAGAGCAGAATGTGTTTTTGAAGAAGTTCTTTCTCACCTGTATCCACTTGTCCGGGATAGCCATGGCCAGTCGATAATCAAAGCCCCCTCCTCCCTCTTCGACAGGACGACAAAGTGCTGGCATTCCAGAAACATCCTTAAATAGATAAAAAAAACACATCCCCAGCATAATTCCTATGGCATTTCAATTACTAGTTCGTGTTTTCTATCATACAGCAATACTTGTATAGAAACACTCTCTAAACACAACCCTATAAACAGCCTCACAGACTCACCTGGTTAAGGGAGATTGAAACAAATAAAAACAGTGATTACTACACCCAGATTTGTTGTTTGAATGCAAAAGTTACAGGGAAGAGCATTATGACTTCTCATCAAATACTCTGCCTCAAAATACTTTATAGAGTAGATATTTCAAGAGGAAGAGATCCTGGTATATGCAGAGTTTGAAATAATTAGATCTCTTGAGCTCCACGTAATCAATAGAAAGCACAAAGTAGTCAACAAAAGACAAATTAAACCTTCATTTTGTTTGTTGATATTTTGCATAAAGAATGGCATGAAAAAAAGGCTAAATATTAAGTACAGTAAGGAAGTAAAATATGATCCCTATTATTTCCCCACTGTGCAAAACCAGGATTATTGATCAAGCTAGTCCTGGAAAGTGACATGATCTTTGCATAATTTTTCATCTTCATGTTGATGGAAGTTGACCATTCTTAAATTTGTAATTCTGAGTTCTCAAAATATTTATTTCACCATGTTCTGAGGCAATTTTTATCGCACAGCATTCTCTTTCTAAAGTTAGCTTATCTGGACAGAAAATGCAAGTCTCCAATAATTACAAAATATCCATCATTACTCATTGTTATTAACTTATGTGGTGGAACGACTTCTCACTGACAAAGGTTATGGATTATCATACACGTCTTGCATCTACACAAGAGAATTTATGGAATTAAATACTGACTGGAACCAGGGCCTAATTAGGAAGCTCATTCTGTTTTTCTGGATTCAATCCAGTTTTTTTCCATCCAGTTGCTGCATAGGACTAGTGAAAAAGATATTTGTAGTTATATACACACACACACACACTGACATAAGTGAGGAGATCAACCACATCACCACAGAGCTCATGGATGGTATCCCAGGGGTGGAAGACAGGGCTGCCATCCAGAGGGACCCTGACCGGCTGGAGGAATCAATCAACAGAAAGCTCAGGAACGTCACCAAGGGCAATTGCCAAATCCTGTCCCTAGGATGGGTGCAGGCTGGGTCAGCCAGGCTGGGGAACAGCTCTGCTGGGAAGGCCCTGGGGCTCTGGGCCAACAGCAAGCTGAGCATGAGCCAGAAGGATGCCCTGGCAGCTGGGATGGCCAGCAGCGTCCTGGGCTGCCTGAACAGCAAAGCCAGGAGATCAAAGCCAGGGATTATCCCCCTTTAGTCAGCAGATCATTAGATCACACAGAAAACTGCATCCACATTCCACACAGCTGTAAAAACCAAATAATGAAGCGGAAATTCCTTCCCAGCTTTCTGATGTGATAAAAGGAAGTTCAGTAGCTCTCCTGAATCAGTCAGAAAGGATAAAAACAGATTAATGGTCTCTGAGTTATACAGGACAGGATGATACGAAACAAAAGCCTTTTTCTCTGATGCCATGATGCCTACCTGGACAAGGTCCAAACCTGAAATTTAAGCAGCTCACATCTATTTGAGTCACAATTTTGAAAGCCAGATTTTTAGGAAGTAAAATTCTAAATTTAATACTGTTTATATCTATCTACAAATTTTAACGGAACATTAAAAAAAATTAATAAATTTAGCATTAGTTTGTTCAGTACATCTTCCACCTGGTGTGGCCCTCAGACTACCACCTATTACTGATCTTTCATATAGGAGGCAATGAGGCAGCAACACGTAGTCCAAGGACAATCAAAATGGCTTTCAAGGCCTTGGGAAAGCTGGTAAGGGAAGCTGAGGTACAAATTATAGTCTCCTCTGTAACTCTAGTTGAAGGTACCAACATTGGAAGAAACAGATGGTCTACTAATAAATTACTCCACAAGCTGGTGTGACCACCAAAATGTCGGTGTTTTTGACAAAGGAGTGGCCTTTGTAGCACTAGGCATGCTGGCATTAGATGGGAATCACCTCTTCAGCAAGGTCTCCACTGGGACCAGTTTAGGTGGGCCCACGGGAATCTCCTGAGGTTTAACAAGACTCAAGTGCAAGGTGCTGTGTCTGGGTTGGGGAAACCACCAGTACCAACCCAGGCTGGGGGATGGAGGGATGGAGAACAACCCTGCTGAGAAGGACTTGGGGTGCTGGTGGGTGAGAGGCTGGACATGACCCAGCCATGTGCACTGGGAGCCCAGGAAGCCAAACATGTCCTGGGCTGCATCCAAAGCAGTGTGGGCAGCAGGGGAGGGAGGGGATTCTGCCCCTCTGCTCTGCTCTGGTGAGACCCCTCCTTCAGTGCTGCCTCCAGCCCTGGGGTCACAGAAAGGACATGGACCTGTTGGAGAGTCTAGAAGAGGGACATGAAGATGATCAGAGGGCAGGAGGATCTCTCCCATGAGGAAAGGCTGAGACAATTGGGGTTGTGCAGCCTGAAAAAAACAAGGCTTCACGGTGACCTAATTGTAGCCTTTCAGTACCCAAGGGAGCCTACAAGAAAGATGGGGAGGAACTTTTTGCAAAAGCATGTGGTGATGCTTTTGCAAAAAGTTTGAAACCAAAGGAGAATGGTTTCAAAGAGAAAGAAAATATATTTAAGATATTAGGAAGAAATTCCTTATTGGAACAGGCTGCCCAGAGCAGCAGTGGATGCTCCATCTCTGGAAGTGTTAAAGGTCAGGTTGGATGGGGTTTTGAGCAACCAGTTCCAGTGGAAAGTGTCCTTGGCTATGGCAGGGGGTTTGGTACAAAATGATCCTTTAGGTCCCTTCCAACCCAAGCCATTCTGTGATGTCATTATTATTAAACAGCTAATTTCTAAGCATTTGTTCAGACCCAGGTTGAAAACGAGCTGCCTATAAAACCAAAAACTTCAGCAGTAGAAAGCACAGTTGATTTTTCGCCTGTTTGCTTTTTTAATACTTTAGGCATGATGTAATTTCACTTAATACTTTTTCTTCTCATTATAAAAAACTTTAATCACAGCTTGATTTAGAAGATCAAAATGAAAAAAAAGAAGGCATATAGTCAGTAACACCTAAAAACTTCACAATTACTAAGACAGTGAATATACAGAACATTTAAAAGCTGTAAAAATCATCAATTATATTAATTAAGGTATAAATTAGAATTAGTTGTGGTTGGAGAAAAGTCATTCTTCATTGGCTTTTGTAATTTTCAATTATATCGATAGTTTCTCCTTCTGAAATTCTCCTTTAACCAAGCAGCACATTGATCAATTCTATGATTTGTGTAGCAACTCCCCAAGGCAGAAAATTATGTATTGAAAAAGAAGAAGCAGCTTTCAACTTAAGCAAGAGAAACTGAAGACACATCTTATTAAAGAAAATAAATAAACAAAAAACTACCAAAACTCTTAGGCTAGGTAACATAAGACAACTGAACCCAAAATGTCATTGGTAGGAATGTTTATGATCTAATGAATGAATGGCCAGTCTCTTCGCAAACGAAGAACCGGGGAAGGTCTTTCCACCTTCCAGCCTGCGCATTGGATTTTTTAGGTGAGACACAGTGTGCGCGGAACTGAGCCCACCCTTTAATCCTGAGGTTCATCTGCCGGGGCCAAGCACGCTTGGACGGTGGCAGCGAGGTCCTCAGGACGTAGATG